>NW_027136324.1:570000-572500 GCF_039906515.1 Pseudorca crassidens
TGGGGCTCTCCCGGCGCGTCTCTCTCCCGCCCGACCTCCCCGCCACGTCGTCCCCTCGAGGTCTGGGTCCGAGGAGGAGGAGGGGTCCGGGGTTTGGCCGGGCCCGGCCTCCCACGCGTGCCTCCGTCCCCGGTGCCGGTCACGCCCAACCCCGTTCGCGACCGCCCCACACCCCGCGCGGAGCCTCCGGTGCGTCTCGGGGTGGGTGGCGCGGCGGTGGCGTGGCGGTGGCGGCTCCCCCTGGGGGGGCCGCCCGCCCGCCCGCCTGCCCGCCCGTCGCCTTCCCGCCGCCGGCCCTGGGCCGGTTCCCCGCCGGTCGGTCGTCGGTCCTCCGCTCCGTGCCCTCCGCCCCCTCGGCGGGCGCCTCTTTACCTGTGTCCCGAGCCCCGGGACCTCGCCTCCCTCCGTCGTCCGTCCGGCTCTCTCTCGCTCTCTCTCTCTCTTTCGCGCCCTCCCTCCCCGTGCGCCCCCTGCCCGCGCTCGCCACCCGCTTCCCGTCGAAGCTCCCCTTACGCCCTCGGTGGCGACAAGGGGTGCCCCGGGAACGCGGGCGCGGGCCGGGCTAGGGCCACGGGGGCCGGGGGTTTGGGGTTCAGGAGCAGAGAGGGCCGCGTCCGGGCGCGAGCGTGGGGAAGGTCTCCGCCCGGTTTCGGGGACACGGGTGTGGGGGCGTCGTCGGGCGGTGGCCGTGGTGTCTCGTGTGGCGGTCGGCCCGGATCCCCGGCCGGGGTCCCGCGTCACGGGCCGGTAGCGCCGAGGCCCCCGCGTGTTGCGGGCGGCCGCGGGCGGAGAAGCGTGTCGGTCGGTGTCGGGGCGGCGGTGAGCGTGGGGGCGCCCCGCGCCCAGCCCCACCCCCCACGCCTCGCCCGCCTCCCCCCTCTCCAGGTACCTAGCGCGTCCCGGCGCGGAGGTTTAAAGACCCATGGGGGGTCGCCCGTCCGCCTTGGGGTCGGGGCGGTCGGGCCCGCGGGGAGTCGGGAGGCCCCTCCCTTCTCCCCCAGGCTCCGCTTCACCCCCCCCCCACCGGCACCTCACCGCACACGGGGCCGGGGCGCCGCGCTGCCGCGGCGCCGCCGGTCCACCCCGCCGCGGCCGTCGGGAGGGGGCTACCCGGCGGCCGTGGTGCGGGCCGGGGCCGTGCGCCGCGCGCCTGCGCGCCCCGCGTCCCCTGTGTGTGTGTGTTGCGCGCACGGTCGGGTTGGGGGGGGCAGGTGGGAACCCCCCGGGCGCCTGTGGGGTGTCCGAGCCCGCCCCGCCCGCGGGGTCGGTGCCGGGCGCCCCGTGGTGAAACCCTCCGGCCCCCTCCGGTCTGCTTGTTTTCTGTCTGACTTGGCCGGCCAGAGGCAGCCCCTCCGGGGGAAGGTGCCGTGCCACCGGCGGGGACCCCCCCCGCCGAAACCCAGAGAAACCAAAACTCGTACGACTCTTAGCGGTGGATCACTCGGCTCGTGCGTCGATGAAGAACGCAGCTAGCTGCGAGAATTAATGTGAATTGCAGGACACATTGATCATCGACACTTCGAACGCACTTGCGGCCCCGGGTTCCTCCCGGGGCTACGCCTGTCTGAGCGTCGCTTGACGATCAATCGCCCCCCCCGGGGTGTGCGTGCGCGCGCGCGCGCCTTCCCGGGGGTGGCGCGGCTGGGGGTTTGCTCGCAGGGCCGCCGGGGCCCTCCGTCCCCCTAAGTGCAGACGCGGCGCCCCCCGTCCACGGGGGCGCGCTGCCCGCGAGCGGGAAGAGAAGGGGAGAGAGAGAGAGCTCGCGACGAGGCCCTGGCCGCGTGGCCTCCGCGGTCGGTCCCCCTTCGGGAAGCGCCCTCGCGCCGCAAGCGGTCTCTGGGCGCTACCCCCGGGGTGTCGGTGGGCGGGGACGGTCCCGCGCCCTCGCGGCCGGGGCCGGCGGTGGTGGTTGGGCCGCGTCCGTTCCGCCGTCGTACGCCGCCCGCCCCCGGCGGCGTCCCGGCGAGGTCCGGCCCGCCTCCTCCGCGGGGCCCCGACCCGCGCGTCCGGGATCCGTGCCCGCCCCCGCCGCCTCGCCTCGCCGTGTCGGGGCGGGCGTCTCGGGCCGAGGCCGAGTCGTGCGTGCGCGGCCGCGCCCCGGGGATGCGTGCCCCGGCGGCGACCCGCGGGACGCCGCGGCGTCGCCTGCCGCCGCGCGCTTTCCCCCGGGCTGCGGCCGCGCCGCTCGGCGCTTCGTGCACGCTCCCCGAGCCGGCCGGCGGTGGGCGCCTGTCGGTGGTGGGCGGGGGCGCACGGCGTCGTCCGTCCGTCGCTCGTCGTGGCGGGGCCGTCTGGCGGCTGCGTGGAGGCTGTGTGGCGTCGGCGGCGTGAGGGGTGGAGAGGCGGAGAACGGAGACGGGGGGAGAGAGAGGGGAGAGCGAGAGAGGGTTGGGAGTCGGTCGGTTCGGTCGGTCGCGGAAGGAGGCGTGGGAGGAGGGCCCGGCGGTCGGGGGGCGACCGCCGGGTTTTCTCCCCACCGCCTTGCCTTCCGCGCCGCCCG
>NW_027136324.1:580000-587500 GCF_039906515.1 Pseudorca crassidens
TCGTCCTCCATCCATCCCGATCAGGGTCACGGGCAGAACACAAGGGGCGGCTTCCCTCACTGGGGGCCCCGAACTTAGAAAACTCTCATCTCTGCAAAAAGACAAGCAGTGCTGGCTGGGGCTGGCACATTCTCTTCTTCTCATGGGACTGATGTTGATCTCCATAGCTCAGAAAACACGTGCGAACACTCAGAAGATACCCAAGCACTGTGTCCTTCCTTTACCTGGCTCCCTGTCGCTCACTCTCCGCCTCTGTCTCTGTCTCTGCCACTCGCTGTCTCTTTCTTTCTCCCGGTCTCTCTCTCTCTCTCTCTCTCTCTCTCTCTCTCTCTCTCTCTCTCTCTCTCGCTCTCGCTCTCGCTCTCGCTCTCGCTCTCGCTCTCTTGCTCTCTCTCTCTCTCTCTCTCTCTCTCTCTCTCTCTCTCTCTCGCGCTCTCTCTCTCTCTCTCTCTCTCTCTCGCGCTCGCTCTCGCTCTCGCGCTCGCTCTCTCGCGCTCGCGCTCGCTCTCGCGCTCTCCCCCACCCCTGCTCTTCCTCCCCCACTTTATCCCTTTCTTCCCGCCTCCTCTCTTTCTTTCTCTCTGTCTCCCTCTCTGTCTCTCTGTCTCTCTTCTCTCTCTGTCTCTGTCTCTCTGTCTCTGTCTCTCTCCACCCCCCCCGTCTCTCCCTCCCTGTCCCTCCCTGTCTCTCCCTCCCTGTCTCTCCCTCCCTGTCTCTCCCTCCCTCCCTCCCTCCCTCTCTCTTTTTCCTCTCTCTCCCTCTCCTGGCCTCTCCTCCACTTTCTCCCTTCCTCGTTTTCTGTCTCCCTCTCCCTCACCCATCCCCACTCCCCCCCATCCCCGGTCATGGGGCATCCTCATTTTCCATGAGAACTCATGGATTTGGAAGGGATGTTGGACTGATGTTCGCGTGCTACCGGATCCCACTCCCACAGGGATAGCTGCTGCACTGCCTTTGGCAGGCCATGGTGGGTGGGGGTGGTGTCTCTTCTTCTGTATCGGTAGAAATGATTTGAAGAGGAGGCAGGATGGGCATAGGTCCACTGCCTCACACCAAGGCCCTTTGGGAGCATTTCAGTGAATCGGGACAGAACATGTTTCTCCGTGCGGGGAGGGAACCGGAATAGGGCACCCCGAAATGGACCGCTTTGGCACACAGATGAGTTCGAATTGAAGGCGCTTCAGAAACGACGGGTGGGCGACGAGGACGCTCTGCCGCTCTGCCTCTCCCTCTTCTTCCTGACCTGAAAGGAGGACCAAGATCTTCCTCGAGAAGAAGCTCAAGCTCAGAGCCCGCCCTTTCGAGTGACTCCTGGCTTGGGCTTCTCCTGCGTGGGGGTCACGGTGCACGCGTTCCTCAGCCGTGGGTCGCTCTCTTCTCGAGCTGTCTTTTGGGGACAGGGGCCTCTCAGGCAAGAACTCAGAAGGATCGTCGAGGGAACGTCGTTTTTCCTCTCCCACGACTGATGAATGCAGACAGACACACAGGAATCTCGCCCCCCGCTTCCACCCCCGCCCCCCACCCCCCACCCCAAGTGAGAGGAGTCGCCGGACATCCTTGGGGTCACACACAGCCAGCCTCCGTGGCTCTTCTATGTTGCCAGGCTCCCTGGCCTTCACTGCCCCCGCACACCCCCCGTGAAGTTGCATCATCGTTCATAGTGTAAATGCTGTGAGAAGATAAGCTTTTCAAAATAAAATTCTCCCTGTCTTTCCTTCCCAAGAACACCATGAACACCTACTGTCATGTGCAGTGCTTATGGACCCACCTGGAGCAGAGGACCCTCTCCGACAGACACCCTCCCCACCCCACCCCACCCCACCCCACCCCACCCCCAGGAACTCACTTGCTCCGAGTCATCGAGGAGAGGGTGTCTGGTTCCGTGTCTTAAATGGGTGGGCCAATGACACGTCATCTCCTAGTAAGCCATCGGGTTCACCGGTTCGGGTTCGGGTTCGGTGGCATGAAGTACATTTACGTCCTCCTTGAGTTTGACTTTGAAAGTCTTGGGGCCCTGAGTAGGCCGCCCCCAAACGTGCCTCCGTGGCATAGAGAAGTTTTGGAATTAGACTGACAACACCACGAGAGGGACGCTCTGACTCTCTTTTACTTCTCCCCTCTGAAATCAGGAAGAAAATCTCTCACGTGAAAGGGGAGGGGGGCGGGAGGTGTAGACACCATGACGAACTGAACCGCCCTCATGTCTCATGAAATGTTCACGAATCATCTAAGTAGGACTGCTCCTAACGAATAGAGGGCATAGATGTTAACGAGATAAGAATGTTTAAGGGGAACTCTCCCCCCAATGATTGTTTTCCATAGGCCGACTTCAAGACTTTCCAACATCTCTGGTCATCTCTAGGCTTAGAGGTTGGCTAAGTGCCATTGGCAGGGTGAAATCTCAGCGAGTGTCTACATCACCTCCACATAAGATAAAATACTGAAATGTTCATGGCTCCACAAGTCTAAGGGTCTCCCTGCTTTGGACCTCTTACGGAGGAGAGACTGAGCATGTTTGGTTCCATGCCTAGATAGATCTTGTGCTTTAGGGAAAGAGTGTACTCGGTAGGAGCCTAGACTTCTACAAAGTATTCCATATTCACACTGTTCACTGTGGTTGGCTTCCTTACTTTCACTGACTGACTGAAGAAAAAAAAAAAAAAAAAACAGACAGTGTCCAAGGACGAGGCATTCCAAAGAAGGAACGGAACGTGTGTGGTCCAAGCTACCTGATGTCGCCATCCTCATGGTAGGAAGAGGACTTTTTTGGGGGAGTGGGGAGGCAAAGTAGAAGATATGCAGATAATGTTTGGGGGAAGGAGAAAGAGATTTTAGTCCTAAAGGTGGTCACTTCTCAATGGAAAAGAAAGAAAACGAGGGACAGGCTAAAAATGGGCACAGACGATTGGAAAAGGTGTGTGAAGAAAATGGTCTTTGGAAAGGAATCGGATCCGTGGTCAGGACTGACTGGATAAGATGAGGATGGATTCAAAGACAGAAATGAGTTTTCGTATCAACGTGAAACAAGTGCAAAAATAGAATTTAGTTGTCTCTCTATGTTAAAAGGACAAGGTTTGGGTTTGGGTTTAGGGTTTGGGTTTTTCTTTCATCAGTCTGCTCTGTCCATCATGAGAGATTAGATTAGATTAGGAAAGGTTTCTTCCTTTATCTTTAAGGAGAGAAGGAAGGAAAGAAAGAAAGAGAGAGAGAGAGAGAGAGAGAGAGAGAGAGAAGGAAGGAAGGAAGGAAGGAAGGAAGGAAGGAAGAAAGGAAGGAAGGAAGGAAGGAAGGAAGGAAGGAAGGAAGGAAGGAAGGAAGGAAGGAAGGAAGGAAGGAAAGGAAGCAAGAAAGAAAAGCTTATGCCTTGTCAAAAGTCATCACTTATTTTCTAGGTTGCCGTTATCAGGTCTCGGAGGACTCACATCAGCTTAGTCCTCTCGAGATTCAAAGAACCAGGTGTGGCTCGGAACTGAAGAAGAAGCTTCTCTCTCTGCCTAGCAAGTCTCTCCTTGGGATGTCGGTGACCTGGCTAGCGAAGCACTGTTTCACAGTGACCTATATCCGATTAAGTGCTTTACAACCTTTTGGATATTTTGGACACACTTGCCCCCCGGTTGAAGGACAGGTGAAGTCCTTTGGACTTAGAACGCACTTTGAGTTAGGATGCAGGAGGAGAGGGCCCTCGAAATAGCCCAAAAATGTGTTCTCTCTCCTGAGAAACGAGAGAGATGAAACTGAGTACGTTTCTTGGAGAGCTTCGATGACACGGGAAGCGTCGTCAAAGAGGAAGGAACAACGTGAAGTCTACTTTGGCTTGTGTCTGTACACCGATGTGTTCTAACTGTTCCAGACATGATGGGATGTTTCTTCCTGGAAGTCTTCTCTGCCCTGGCATAAAGGGTTGTCTGTCGTCGTCAAAATGGAGGCTCACACGAAAGGGACGGAACCCAGTATCAGGGAGGTGTTCTAACCGACGTTCACGCCAAGGCAGCAACAACAGCCTGTTGAAAGGTGGTGGGGGTGGCGGGGCACACGTGGATCGAGTCCATTCTGTCCTGTCAACAGCCGGTCGGGGCTATGGCAGACGGGAGACGGCGGCCCGGCCGGTTGGTTACTCCCTGGCCAACCTCCCCCCTCCCCCACCCCCACACTCCACCTTGCATTCCTTCACCCACCCATGGTGCCTTGAAGATGACCCCAATTGTACATAGACATTGGCGGGAAGATTTCTACAGTCTACCGGCAACGTCTGACCTGTCATGCTTGTAACCCTGGGGGGGGGGGGGGTGGGGGGTGGGAACTATTTTTCTCTCTGGAAAGAAAACCTCCTCTCTCTGGACCCTCTGAACCCCAGCCACTGGACTTCATTCCACTGCCACTTAGTAGGGGTCATCCAAACATTCTTGTGGCCGTAGGTATGTCTTCCGTGTGGGTTGAAGTCTTCCCTCACTCACTGCAAGCCTGATGTCCTCACCGTGGCACAGAGACTGTTAAAAAAACAAAATGTGTTTGCCACTTGGGGTCTACCTTCCACAGCCTCCCCTGTGATCAGATCACGGCACCCGCTTCGCTGGGCAAATCCTACAATCCTTCACAGAAGCTCTTGCAAACTTTTTGGAACCGTCACTCGTCCAGTCACGCTCGATCATCAGGCAAGGTCGGCAGAACCGATGGAAAGACTGGACTCCAAGTAGAACAAGGATGACTTACACGGGATTGAATGAACTGATGAACAGGATGATAATGTGTATGACTACTTGTGTAAAGTAGGACGGATTGGGGAAGCGGGGGATAACTTAGGGGGTTGGGATGACCATGTACACATGACTGTACATAAAATCGGTAATCAACAAGCAAGCGCCTCCTACTATATAGCACAGGAAACTCTACTCAATACTTTGTAATAAACCTATGAGAGAAAAGAATGTGAAAAAAAAAAAAACCCTACGTAAAATACCTTATATATATATATATATATATATATATATATATATATATATATATATATCATATATACATATACACACACACACGTATGTAGGTATATGTATATACATGTATGTATGTATATATATGTATATGTATATATGGAGGGGGGGAGAGAGAGAGAGAGAGAGAGACAGAGAGAGACAGAGACAGAGGCAGAGACACTGAGACAGAGAGAGACAGAGAGAAAGAAGAGACAGAGAGACAGAGGGATTAGGACTGATTCTTAAATCTTTTGTTTTCCAGGTACAAGGAAAAACAAAAACAAACCAACAAAACCCAATTTTCTTTTTTCTTTTTTCTTTTTTTTTATTTTTAAAGATGGACCTCCATTTGGTAACTTATACCTCTGTCAGCAGGATGGAATCACTGATCTTTTTCTCCCTACCTTCCTTAATTCAGAAACTCTCAGTGAGGCTTCTTATTTCCTTGGCAACCGAGTTATTTGCATACGTTACTTGGAGGCCAAAATTATGTTTCCATAAAACGGGGATACTCACTTGTGGATATGAAGTTCTGGAGCTACTCGTTTCCCTTAGGGTGTTGTTCTTAACCTGAAAACTGGACTGCATCCCGAAGTTTTTTGAGTTCCCTCCAATATCTGGCTACGACTCTCCCCATGAACGTTTGCCATTTTCTCCCACCCTTTTGACTTGGCCTCACTGAGAACTAAAATGGCCCTTTGCCTGAAGCTCTGCAAACGGAAGCTAGAGAACTTGACGAAACGGCCACAACGGCTCCTATGGAAACAATCCTCGTGCCTGTTTCTTTGAGAGCCACTCCGAAATTTGAACCAAACACCCGACGACATCATCAGAGGTGTTGCAGACTTCTAAAGTTGCTTCGACCCTGACATCTAGAAATCTCCTTCACTCACTCACTCACTCACTCACTCACTCACACACACACACACACACACACACATCCCTACACACACGAGTCACCAGCTCAGCTTTAATATGTTCCAAGGAACTTTCAGAGGAGGGAACTCTTGGGCTCCAGAGTAGGCCGCCCCAAAATCTGCCTCCATGCTCTATTGATTATTTTGAATTCAAGTGACTTAAGAACCGGCCAGCACAAGAGGGACACACTGGCCCGCCTTTCTGTCCTCCTGCGGAGGAAGATCTCAAGTGAAGACATCTGCTTCCATGCATGTCCATGATTCTCAAATGGTGTAGTGGGGTTTCCTGGGTTAGGAAAAGGAGGGGACATCTTTTGCCTGGAAAAAAAGGCCTGTTTCTCACACAACCTCCTCCCATCCCTTACCTCTCTCCCTCCTTCCCTCCCTGCAGTTTGGAGGGGACAGCCTAAGGGTGGGGAAATTGGGGAAAGAAAAAAGACAAAGCCATTCATTAAAGAGAAGCTCGAGGCAAAGTCAAAGGCTCCGACTTGACCGGAGAGCTTTCTGCATTTGAATGGAGCGATTGAACGAGGCCCTGCCGAATGAATCGTCCGGACCTCCCCTCCCCTCCCCCGCTCCTGGCAAAGGTCAGTCCAGGGGACTTAGGAAGGAGCTCTGGAGAAGGAACGGGGGTGGGGGTGGGGGTGGGGGCGGGACCAACAGACAATAGCCGCTGCCTGCCTGCCTGCCTGCCTGCCTGCCGGGCTGAGGCCTGAGGCCTGAGGCCTGAGGCCTGAGGGTCACCACGCTGGCTCTTGCAACACAATCCCTTCCAGGAAACTGCTGTGATGACTGTTTGGCAGTGAAGGATCAACTCTGAACTCTCTTGGCCTATTTCTGCAAAAGGCCCGAGCCTCAGCTACGACAGATTCTCTGGGTTTCTTGGCACAGGGACTGACCCGCACCCTCCCGTCCTGTCAGATCCTCCTTTGTACACACGCCTCCACTCACTGGAAGGGTTCTTTGGCCTCGTCCAGAAAACGAACATACAAAAAGAAACCCACAAACAAGACTGAAATGATGTGTTGGTAGTTATGGGAAAGAAACCTGCTCCTCTCACACACCTGAGGGCAGGAAGCGAAGGCAGGTTCTCGGCCGGAGGGGGACGGGGTGAACCGAGGTCGGTCAGCGCCCCCCTCCCCCCGCTTCTCTCCCGGGTGACGTGGGCCCCCCTTCCCCGCCTCTCTCTGCGCCCCCCATCCCCACCCCGCCCTGGTTCTGATATTTCACTCGGGAAACTTCTCTAGGCCGGCCGAGATGCCAGCTTGCTGTCCTGCCGTTTCATGTCCATCTCTATCAGCCATGTCCAAAAGGCACGGGAAATCATGGACAGCAGATAGCGCACCCAGAGTTGTGTGTGTGTGTGTGTGTGTGTGTGTGTGTGTGTGTGTGTGTGTGTGTGTGTGTGTGTGTGTGTGTTTGCTGGGGTTTCTGTCTGCGTGTGTGTTTGCTTTTGGTTTGGCTTTTTTTTTTTTTTTTCTTCGATAAACTCGCCCCATTTGGGAGTCGGGTGGAACACGGCGGGTGTCTCCTGGCCTGCCGCCCTAACAAACCCCAAAGAGACTCATTTTGGGGTCTCGGCCAGCCAGGTCCCCTTTCTTGGAATTCTGGTT
>NW_027136324.1:592500-597500 GCF_039906515.1 Pseudorca crassidens
CTCTTCTTTTCTTTATTTTCCCTAACGAAAAGGTTCAGTTTGGGCCTCCAGTTCACTTTCCTCGCTGGGTTGCTTGTTTTCTGGAAGCTGAGTGGTGAGAGGCCTTGGTCTGTTTTGGATAGGCTCCCCTTACGGGATGTGCTTGGGCTTGTCCTAGGCCTTTATACGTCCACGTATACCTGTGCCACAAGCACACGCGATGCACGTACGTATACTATACGTGCACGCTTTTTCCTTTGTTTTGAAGGCCAGAGTAGTTGTACGGCTTGACTTCTTCGCTGGTATGGTTTGTCGTGGTCTCGGTGGGGCTACAGTCCGTTGTCGATACTTACCGCATTCCACACACACACACACACACACACGCACACGCACACGCACACGCACACGCACACGCTCGCACTCGGGGTGTTGCATTGAGTAGATGTGCCCGAACTCAGTTTCTTTAGTGGATGGCTATGGACTCCACCCTCGCCCCCCCTCCGCCCCCCCACCCGCCCGCATTCCCCCGAGCCCCGCCTCCCCCATCCCCCACCCCCACGCCCACCCCCGCCCGTGGACTGTGGTCAGTCCATTTTGAAATCCATGTTTTCTCGTGACCGCGGGTGCGTTTTCCCCACCCACGCACCCATGTGTTGTCTTTGGACTTTGTCGCCGTCCGGGCAGAGATAGTTGTTTGTTTCCGCTTGTATGTGTGGGGTCGGAGGGTATCCTTCCTTTCCTTTCTAGGTTCTGGGCTTTGCGTGTCTGCTTCCGACAGACCTCCACCGTTCGAGAGAGGATGAATTCCTGCGTTGTTCTCTGAGTGCTTGCCTGGTTTCGGTTTGCCAGTCCCCGCCTTCCCTCCCTCCCTCCCTCCCTCCCTCCCTCCCTCCGTCCGGGCAGCCGGGGATCTTGCTCGTGACCCTCTGGGCACCCCGTGCCGGCCGCCCCGGGCCCCGCCGGCGTCTCCGTGGGATTTGCCCCCGCCGAGGAGTCGCGTGGGGAGCGCGTTTCCTTCGAGGCGGCCTCCCGGCGACGTCTTCCCAGCTTCCCCGGCCACCCCCCCCCCCCCCCCCGTCTGCTGCCGGGGTCGCGCCGTGTCGTGCCGTCCCGGGAGCTAGCTCCGAGACGGACGCCTCGGGGCCGCGCCAGACGCCCGCCGGCTCGCCCCGGCGGGCCGAGCTCGGGCGTTTGGGCGGCCCGGCGCTGCTGCATCCTCGGTGGCCGGCCGGCGACAGGGAACCCGGCCCGGGGACGTTGGAGCCGTTGTCGGGAGCCACCTGGCGGCCGCTTTTATATTGTCCCTTGTCTCTGGAGCTTCGGCGACCTTCGTGAGGGCTGTGACTCGGCCGCCGGGCCCGAGGCAGAGTTCCGGGAGCCGGGCGACGCTGGCGGTGACTGTCCCGGTGGGGCCCAGGCGTGGGCGCCTCCTGCTGTCGCTTGAGATTGGGCGTGCAGGCCTATGAGGGTGTGACTGTCGCCGCGCTCTCGAGCCGGTCTGTGGGGCCGCCTGGCCTGGTCGACCAGCATCCGGCCGCGGGGACCGACCCGGCCACCCGACCCTCCTTCCTTCCTTCCCTCCCTCCCCCCCCCCCCACCGCCCGGTCCCCACAGCGCCCCGCTCCGGAGGTGGGGACCGGCCCGTGCCCGTGCCCGTGCGTTTAGGCCGGTGGAGGGCGCGACGGGCTCGTTGGCGGGCGCGCGTGGGTCCCGGTGGTCGGATTCTTTCTGACCGATGCTTTTCCGAGTCGGACTCCGGAGGTGGGGACCGGGCTGGGCCGCGAGGGGTGACCCGGAGAGAGAGGCCCGGGCCCGGGTGCGGTCCCTCGTGGGCTCCGGTCGCCTGGGAGGTGCCTCCGTGCGAAAATGTTTCCAAGTCCCCCTGGGTCCGGGGACGCGGACGGGCCGGGACCTGCTCGCGCGGGTGGCCGGGGAGGGCGCACCCGGCCCTTTAGCGGGCCCACGTGGGTCCCGGTCGGCGGACGCGACTTTTTCTCACCCTCCCCCGCCCCCTCCTCCACCGCGAGTCCCGGCCGGGGTGGGGGTGGCGGTGGGGACCGGCCCGAGTCGTACTGGGTGGCCCGGATAGGGCGGCCTGGGCCCGGGCGCGGTCCCTCGTGGGCCCCGCTCGTCAGAGGCGGCAGAGTGGGATAGTTCCTTTTCTGTAACCAAGTCTTCGCCCGGGGACTCGGAGGGACGGCGGTACGGTACCTGCTCGCGCGGGCGATCCGGGGAGGGCGACCCCGGCCCGCTCGCTGCCTCTGCCACGTTTTCCCGCCCCGCCCCGCTCCACTCTGCCGCCCCCCCCCCCCCCCCCCGCTCCTCGGGTCGACCAGATGGCCCCGAGAGAGCTCCGGGGCTGCTGTGGATGGGGAAGTGTTGGGGAGAGGTAGCCGGGCCGAGGTCCCGGGGAGCCCCCCCGAGGTTCGTGGATGGGCCCCGCTGCCGGGCGCCGTGATTTTTTTCGCCTGAAATGGGCCTTTTTTACCACCAGATAGGTGCTGACACGGTCTCCTCTGGCATCTCTCGCTGGGGGTTCTGGGACTCTGGACGCGCGCAGGGCGCTGGGCTTTGGACCGCCGTCCGGCGCCCGAACCGGCCCTTGCCACTTGAGCCGCCCGCTTGGGCCTGCGCGCCGGCTCTCGTGTGTGCGCCCGGCTGACCCGACCCGCGGTGCCGCCTCCGGTCTCTGGCTCACCCGAGGGCGGCGGGGCGAGGTGGTGCGTGGGTCTTCTACCCCGTGTGACTCCCCTTCCCCGCCGCAGGCACCCGGTGGTGGCTGAGACGACCCCAACCCGCAGGCTCCGTGCCACGTGTCAGGCGTTCTCCTCGCGGGGTCGTCGGCCACTGTTGCCCGAGAAGGCAAGAGGGAGCGAAGGGGGGGGCTGGGTGCCGGCTGAGGCTGAAGCAGGCTCCTCCGGTGAGGGTCCTCGCCGTGCCCCTCCTCCCTCGGGGCCCTCGTGGCCCCTGGCTCTCTGGATTGACTGATCGATGTGGTGATGTCGCGCTCTCCTGGGCCGGGCCTTAAGTCGCGCCAGACGAGGGACGGACGTTCTTGGCGAACGGGACCGCTCTTCTCGTTCTGTCCGCGGGCCCCTCGCCTCTCTTGTCACGCCCTGCCGGCCTGCCGAGGGGTGTGTGGGAGGCAGGGGTGGTGGTCTCCGGCCCTGACCTGCGGTCTCCCGCCTCCTGCCTCATGGCGTGGGCGGGGCCGTGGTCCTCGGACGCAGCAGACGCTCTCGCTTCGCCTCCTTGGCGTGTGCCTCGCGGGCGGTCCTCCCCGCGTCGGTGGGGGCCGTCCCGCCGCTGCGCCGCGCGCCCGCTGCCGGCGCGTGAGCGTGACTTGCTCGGTCCTCTGTGGTGCCCCTGGAGCGCTCCAGGTCGTCCCTCAGGCGCGCGAGGCCGAGCGGTGGTGTCGTTCCCTTTTCCCAGCGTGCTCCTCGGGGTCTCCGCCGCGGTGGTGTGTCCCGTGAGTGGCTCTCTTGGGGGGGTCGAGACGGTAAAGGGCGCGGGGGCTTGCCTCTGTTTCTCTCCCTCGGTGGGGGACGGGGGCCTGCCACCTCGTCGCCATCGTCCTCCCACGGTGTGCCGTGGGGGGGACTGACTTCGTGGCCGGGCCGACGCCGCGTGTGCCGCCGCCCCCCACTTGCGTGTGTGTGGGGAGTCGCACACGGGCGTGGGTGCGATCGCGTTGGGCCGGGGCCTGTGAGAAGGGGGCGTCTGTCGCGCTTCTCGGGCGTGCTCCCCCCTTCCAGAGCCCGGTGGACGAGCCTGGGGGGCGGCAGAGGTTGTGCCCCCGAGGCTGTGGCCGCGAACGCTCCAGTGGGCCGTGTGCTTACCCATACCGCAGACCCCCCCCACCCCTCCCACGGCCAGTCGTGGACTTGGTGGCTCGTGGAGCGCCTCCGTGGGCCCGAAGGGCAGAGACGATGGGTGGGGGATGACGCACCCTCGGTGAGAAAGCCTTCTCTAGCGATCCGAGAGGGAGCCTTGGGGTACCGGACCCCCCAGCCGCTGCCCCTCCCAAGCGTGCAGTGGGCCACGGTGGCCACTGCCAGAGCCACGTGGGTGGCAGAGGCCCTCGCCCTCGCGGGGAGGGCTTGCGCCGGCCCCGCGGTGGGGCCGAGTGCCGCTCTTTGCCTACCGCGGCCCGCGCCTCCCCCCTCTGAGTCGGGGGAGGGTCCCGCCAGGCCGGCGTCCGGCGCGGGGCCGTGTGTGCGCGTGTGTGTGCGCGTGCGGTGACCCGCGCGGTGGCGAGCCCGAGGTGGGGTTCGGGGACGCACGGACGTCCCGACTCCCCAGTCCCGCAGCCGCGAGGAGCCCGTCGCGCCTGCCCTCGCCGCGAGTCGCGGCCGGGGGCGGTGTGTGGGCACGGTGCGGGTCGCCTCGCTCGGGAGCGTTTCCCTGGGGCGCGAGCCCCGGGGGTCGGACTCAGATGAAGGCGGATGTGGCGAGGACGGAGGAGGTTGAGTTTGGGCGGACGGGTCCCTCCGTGTCACGCGGGGGGAAACCGTCGCACACGGGCCCCGGCGGCGGGGCCGGGTCGTGGGAGACCCCCAGGGTGGCCGGGGCCGGCCGGCGTCCCAGGCGTCGTGGGACCGCCCTCGTGTGTGTGGCGGTGGGACCCCGCGCTTGTTTCCCTGGCGGGCCCGGTCGTGCCTCGGCCCTTCCTGTCCCTGGGCGGGCGCCCCTGCGCCCCTGCCCCGCGGCCCTCGCCGCTGTGTGTGTGCGTGCCGCCCCCTCCCCGTGGCCGCCGGCCCTCCCCGGCCCCCAGCCCTCCGTGCCCCTTTCCCCGTCTGGGATCGAGCCGGCCTCGCCCACGTGAGGCTGTCGCCCGCCCCGGCCGCCGCGGCGGGCGGCGTCCCCGGGTGGAGTGCTCACGGTCCCTGAGGCGGGGGAGTTGGGCGCGGCGGCGGAGGCGTGTGTGGCGGGGCACGTGGGGCGGCCGGTGTGCGCGCGGGAGAGTGTTGTTGTCGCGGGGCTGGCCGCGGCTCGTGGGTGTTTGGCGGTGGTGGGCGCGA
>NW_027136324.1:610000-627500 GCF_039906515.1 Pseudorca crassidens
CGGTGTCCCCGGTGTCCCCAGGTCCCCAGTCCCCAGTGCCCCGTCCGCGGCCGTCGCTGAGCGGTGAAATGCGCACCAGGAGGATCGGGTTCGTCATCGTGTCCCCGCCGCCCTGCTGCTCCCGATCCCGATCCCGATGCGGCCCGCTCACTCGACTGCCCGTTGTCGGGCGCCACCTGCCGGTCGGTCGCTTTTTATACGGGCCAAAGAGGTCGACCAGATGGCTGGGCCGGCCTAGGTGGGCGGGGCCAACCTCTGAGTGACGGAGGTATTCGAGTGGGAGCAAGGAGGGCAGGGGATTCTAGATCGTGGGCCGGAGGCCAGGGAGGGGGGCGAGGGATGGTAGCCACTCTAGTCTATTTTTGTTCTTTTTTAATGAACGCTTTTAAAATTGATTGATTGATTGATTGATTGATTGATTGATTGATTGATTGATTCACTCACTCACTCACTCACTCACTCACTCCATTCATTCATTCATTCATTCAATTCCGTGCAGTGGAAGGATGGAGACCTAACCTAACCACTAGACCGCCAGGGAAGCCCTTAGCCACGCTAGCCCTCATCCATGTTTTTCAGGATCATTGAGAATCATTCATCTGACGGGATGGACTGGAGAGATCTTGTCCACGCATACAGGAGAGATCCATTGGAGGTTCCAGAACTTGGGTCTCTTGGCAAGGGCGTATCATGTTTAACATGGAAAGGACTATGCCAACGGTGGTCTCAGAATGAATGGAGTGTGCAAAGAGGTAGAAAGAGAGGTTCCCGACTTGGGGGGGGGGGTGCGGGGAGGGGGGAAAGCCCCAACCACGTCGCCTCGTCCTCCATCCATCCCGATCAGGGTCACGGGCAGAACACAAGGGGCGGCTTCCCTCACTGGGGGCCCCGAACTTAGAAAACTCTCATCTCTGCAAAAAGACAAGCAGTGCTGGCTGGGGCTGGCACATTCTCTTCTTCTCATGGGACTGATGTTGATCTCCATAGCTCAGAAAACACGTGCGAACACTCAGAAGATACCCAAGCACTGTGTCCTTCCTTTACCTGGCTCCCTGTCGCTCACTCTCCGCCTCTGTCTCTGTCTCTGCCACTCGCTGTCTCTTTCTTTCTCCCGGTCTCTCTCTCTCTCTCTCTCTCTCTCTCTCTCTCTCTCTCTCTCTCTCTCTCTCGCTCTCGCTCTCGCTCTCGCTCTCGCTCTCGCTCTCTTGCTCTCTCTCTCTCTCTCTCTCTCTCTCTCTCTCTCTCTCGCGCTCTCTCTCTCTCTCTCTCTCTCTCTCGCGCTCGCTCTCGCTCTCGCGCTCGCTCTCTCGCGCTCGCGCTCGCTCTCGCGCTCTCCCCCACCCCTGCTCTTCCTCCCCCACTTTATCCCTTTCTTCCCGCCTCCTCTCTTTCTTTCTCTCTGTCTCCCTCTCTGTCTCTCTGTCTCTCTTCTCTCTCTGTCTCTGTCTCTCTGTCTCTGTCTCTCTCCACCCCCCCCGTCTCTCCCTCCCTGTCCCTCCCTGTCTCTCCCTCCCTGTCTCTCCCTCCCTGTCTCTCCCTCCCTCCCTCCCTCCCTCTCTCTTTTTCCTCTCTCTCCCTCTCCTGGCCTCTCCTCCACTTTCTCCCTTCCTCGTTTTCTGTCTCCCTCTCCCTCACCCATCCCCACTCCCCCCCATCCCCGGTCATGGGGCATCCTCATTTTCCATGAGAACTCATGGATTTGGAAGGGATGTTGGACTGATGTTCGCGTGCTACCGGATCCCACTCCCACAGGGATAGCTGCTGCACTGCCTTTGGCAGGCCATGGTGGGTGGGGGTGGTGTCTCTTCTTCTGTATCGGTAGAAATGATTTGAAGAGGAGGCAGGATGGGCATAGGTCCACTGCCTCACACCAAGGCCCTTTGGGAGCATTTCAGTGAATCGGGACAGAACATGTTTCTCCGTGCGGGGAGGGAACCGGAATAGGGCACCCCGAAATGGACCGCTTTGGCACACAGATGAGTTCGAATTGAAGGCGCTTCAGAAACGACGGGTGGGCGACGAGGACGCTCTGCCGCTCTGCCTCTCCCTCTTCTTCCTGACCTGAAAGGAGGACCAAGATCTTCCTCGAGAAGAAGCTCAAGCTCAGAGCCCGCCCTTTCGAGTGACTCCTGGCTTGGGCTTCTCCTGCGTGGGGGTCACGGTGCACGCGTTCCTCAGCCGTGGGTCGCTCTCTTCTCGAGCTGTCTTTTGGGGACAGGGGCCTCTCAGGCAAGAACTCAGAAGGATCGTCGAGGGAACGTCGTTTTTCCTCTCCCACGACTGATGAATGCAGACAGACACACAGGAATCTCGCCCCCCGCTTCCACCCCCGCCCCCCACCCCCCACCCCAAGTGAGAGGAGTCGCCGGACATCCTTGGGGTCACACACAGCCAGCCTCCGTGGCTCTTCTATGTTGCCAGGCTCCCTGGCCTTCACTGCCCCCGCACACCCCCCGTGAAGTTGCATCATCGTTCATAGTGTAAATGCTGTGAGAAGATAAGCTTTTCAAAATAAAATTCTCCCTGTCTTTCCTTCCCAAGAACACCATGAACACCTACTGTCATGTGCAGTGCTTATGGACCCACCTGGAGCAGAGGACCCTCTCCGACAGACACCCTCCCCACCCCACCCCACCCCACCCCACCCCACCCCCAGGAACTCACTTGCTCCGAGTCATCGAGGAGAGGGTGTCTGGTTCCGTGTCTTAAATGGGTGGGCCAATGACACGTCATCTCCTAGTAAGCCATCGGGTTCACCGGTTCGGGTTCGGGTTCGGTGGCATGAAGTACATTTACGTCCTCCTTGAGTTTGACTTTGAAAGTCTTGGGGCCCTGAGTAGGCCGCCCCCAAACGTGCCTCCGTGGCATAGAGAAGTTTTGGAATTAGACTGACAACACCACGAGAGGGACGCTCTGACTCTCTTTTACTTCTCCCCTCTGAAATCAGGAAGAAAATCTCTCACGTGAAAGGGGAGGGGGGCGGGAGGTGTAGACACCATGACGAACTGAACCGCCCTCATGTCTCATGAAATGTTCACGAATCATCTAAGTAGGACTGCTCCTAACGAATAGAGGGCATAGATGTTAACGAGATAAGAATGTTTAAGGGGAACTCTCCCCCCAATGATTGTTTTCCATAGGCCGACTTCAAGACTTTCCAACATCTCTGGTCATCTCTAGGCTTAGAGGTTGGCTAAGTGCCATTGGCAGGGTGAAATCTCAGCGAGTGTCTACATCACCTCCACATAAGATAAAATACTGAAATGTTCATGGCTCCACAAGTCTAAGGGTCTCCCTGCTTTGGACCTCTTACGGAGGAGAGACTGAGCATGTTTGGTTCCATGCCTAGATAGATCTTGTGCTTTAGGGAAAGAGTGTACTCGGTAGGAGCCTAGACTTCTACAAAGTATTCCATATTCACACTGTTCACTGTGGTTGGCTTCCTTACTTTCACTGACTGACTGAAGAAAAAAAAAAAAAAAAAACAGACAGTGTCCAAGGACGAGGCATTCCAAAGAAGGAACGGAACGTGTGTGGTCCAAGCTACCTGATGTCGCCATCCTCATGGTAGGAAGAGGACTTTTTTGGGGGAGTGGGGAGGCAAAGTAGAAGATATGCAGATAATGTTTGGGGGAAGGAGAAAGAGATTTTAGTCCTAAAGGTGGTCACTTCTCAATGGAAAAGAAAGAAAACGAGGGACAGGCTAAAAATGGGCACAGACGATTGGAAAAGGTGTGTGAAGAAAATGGTCTTTGGAAAGGAATCGGATCCGTGGTCAGGACTGACTGGATAAGATGAGGATGGATTCAAAGACAGAAATGAGTTTTCGTATCAACGTGAAACAAGTGCAAAAATAGAATTTAGTTGTCTCTCTATGTTAAAAGGACAAGGTTTGGGTTTGGGTTTAGGGTTTGGGTTTTTCTTTCATCAGTCTGCTCTGTCCATCATGAGAGATTAGATTAGATTAGGAAAGGTTTCTTCCTTTATCTTTAAGGAGAGAAGGAAGGAAAGAAAGAAAGAGAGAGAGAGAGAGAGAGAGAGAGAGAGAGAAGGAAGGAAGGAAGGAAGGAAGGAAGGAAGGAAGAAAGGAAGGAAGGAAGGAAGGAAGGAAGGAAGGAAGGAAGGAAGGAAGGAAGGAAGGAAGGAAGGAAGGAAAAGGAAGCAAGAAAGAAAAGCTTATGCCTTGTCAAAAGTCATCACTTATTTTCTAGGTTGCCGTTATCAGGTCTCGGAGGACTCACATCAGCTTAGTCCTCTCGAGATTCAAAGAACCAGGTGTGGCTCGGAACTGAAGAAGAAGCTTCTCTCTCTGCCTAGCAAGTCTCTCCTTGGGATGTCGGTGACCTGGCTAGCGAAGCACTGTTTCACAGTGACCTATATCCGATTAAGTGCTTTACAACCTTTTGGATATTTTGGACACACTTGCCCCCCGGTTGAAGGACAGGTGAAGTCCTTTGGACTTAGAACGCACTTTGAGTTAGGATGCAGGAGGAGAGGGCCCTCGAAATAGCCCAAAAATGTGTTCTCTCTCCTGAGAAACGAGAGAGATGAAACTGAGTACGTTTCTTGGAGAGCTTCGATGACACGGGAAGCGTCGTCAAAGAGGAAGGAACAACGTGAAGTCTACTTTGGCTTGTGTCTGTACACCGATGTGTTCTAACTGTTCCAGACATGATGGGATGTTTCTTCCTGGAAGTCTTCTCTGCCCTGGCATAAAGGGTTGTCTGTCGTCGTCAAAATGGAGGCTCACACGAAAGGGACGGAACCCAGTATCAGGGAGGTGTTCTAACCGACGTTCACGCCAAGGCAGCAACAACAGCCTGTTGAAAGGTGGTGGGGGTGGCGGGGCACACGTGGATCGAGTCCATTCTGTCCTGTCAACAGCCGGTCGGGGCTATGGCAGACGGGAGACGGCGGCCCGGCCGGTTGGTTACTCCCTGGCCAACCTCCCCCCTCCCCCACCCCCACACTCCACCTTGCATTCCTTCACCCACCCATGGTGCCTTGAAGATGACCCCAATTGTACATAGACATTGGCGGGAAGATTTCTACAGTCTACCGGCAACGTCTGACCTGTCATGCTTGTAACCCTGGGGGGGGGGGGGGTGGGGGGTGGGAACTATTTTTCTCTCTGGAAAGAAAACCTCCTCTCTCTGGACCCTCTGAACCCCAGCCACTGGACTTCATTCCACTGCCACTTAGTAGGGGTCATCCAAACATTCTTGTGGCCGTAGGTATGTCTTCCGTGTGGGTTGAAGTCTTCCCTCACTCACTGCAAGCCTGATGTCCTCACCGTGGCACAGAGACTGTTAAAAAAACAAAATGTGTTTGCCACTTGGGGTCTACCTTCCACAGCCTCCCCTGTGATCAGATCACGGCACCCGCTTCGCTGGGCAAATCCTACAATCCTTCACAGAAGCTCTTGCAAACTTTTTGGAACCGTCACTCGTCCAGTCACGCTCGATCATCAGGCAAGGTCGGCAGAACCGATGGAAAGACTGGACTCCAAGTAGAACAAGGATGACTTACACGGGATTGAATGAACTGATGAACAGGATGATAATGTGTATGACTACTTGTGTAAAGTAGGACGGATTGGGGAAGCGGGGGATAACTTAGGGGGTTGGGATGACCATGTACACATGACTGTACATAAAATCGGTAATCAACAAGCAAGCGCCTCCTACTATATAGCACAGGAAACTCTACTCAATACTTTGTAATAAACCTATGAGAGAAAAGAATGTGAAAAAAAAAAAAACCCTACGTAAAATACCTTATATATATATATATATATATATATATATATATATATATATATATATATACATATATACATATACACACACACACGTATGTAGGTATATGTATATACATGTATGTATGTATATATATGTATATGTATATATGGAGGGGGGGAGAGAGAGAGAGAGAGAGAGACAGAGAGAGACAGAGACAGAGGCAGAGACACTGAGACAGAGAGAGACAGAGAGAAAGAAGAGACAGAGAGACAGAGGGATTAGGACTGATTCTTAAATCTTTTGTTTTCCAGGTACAAGGAAAAACAAAAACAAACCAACAAAACCCAATTTTCTTTTTTCTTTTTTCTTTTTTTTTATTTTTAAAGATGGACCTCCATTTGGTAACTTATACCTCTGTCAGCAGGATGGAATCACTGATCTTTTTCTCCCTACCTTCCTTAATTCAGAAACTCTCAGTGAGGCTTCTTATTTCCTTGGCAACCGAGTTATTTGCATACGTTACTTGGAGGCCAAAATTATGTTTCCATAAAACGGGGATACTCACTTGTGGATATGAAGTTCTGGAGCTACTCGTTTCCCTTAGGGTGTTGTTCTTAACCTGAAAACTGGACTGCATCCCGAAGTTTTTTGAGTTCCCTCCAATATCTGGCTACGACTCTCCCCATGAACGTTTGCCATTTTCTCCCACCCTTTTGACTTGGCCTCACTGAGAACTAAAATGGCCCTTTGCCTGAAGCTCTGCAAACGGAAGCTAGAGAACTTGACGAAACGGCCACAACGGCTCCTATGGAAACAATCCTCGTGCCTGTTTCTTTGAGAGCCACTCCGAAATTTGAACCAAACACCCGACGACATCATCAGAGGTGTTGCAGACTTCTAAAGTTGCTTCGACCCTGACATCTAGAAATCTCCTTCACTCACTCACTCACTCACTCACTCACTCACACACACACACACACACACACACATCCCTACACACACGAGTCACCAGCTCAGCTTTAATATGTTCCAAGGAACTTTCAGAGGAGGGAACTCTTGGGCTCCAGAGTAGGCCGCCCCAAAATCTGCCTCCATGCTCTATTGATTATTTTGAATTCAAGTGACTTAAGAACCGGCCAGCACAAGAGGGACACACTGGCCCGCCTTTCTGTCCTCCTGCGGAGGAAGATCTCAAGTGAAGACATCTGCTTCCATGCATGTCCATGATTCTCAAATGGTGTAGTGGGGTTTCCTGGGTTAGGAAAAGGAGGGGACATCTTTTGCCTGGAAAAAAAGGCCTGTTTCTCACACAACCTCCTCCCATCCCTTACCTCTCTCCCTCCTTCCCTCCCTGCAGTTTGGAGGGGACAGCCTAAGGGTGGGGAAATTGGGGAAAGAAAAAAGACAAAGCCATTCATTAAAGAGAAGCTCGAGGCAAAGTCAAAGGCTCCGACTTGACCGGAGAGCTTTCTGCATTTGAATGGAGCGATTGAACGAGGCCCTGCCGAATGAATCGTCCGGACCTCCCCTCCCCTCCCCCGCTCCTGGCAAAGGTCAGTCCAGGGGACTTAGGAAGGAGCTCTGGAGAAGGAACGGGGGTGGGGGTGGGGGTGGGGGCGGGACCAACAGACAATAGCCGCTGCCTGCCTGCCTGCCTGCCTGCCTGCCGGGCTGAGGCCTGAGGCCTGAGGCCTGAGGCCTGAGGGTCACCACGCTGGCTCTTGCAACACAATCCCTTCCAGGAAACTGCTGTGATGACTGTTTGGCAGTGAAGGATCAACTCTGAACTCTCTTGGCCTATTTCTGCAAAAGGCCCGAGCCTCAGCTACGACAGATTCTCTGGGTTTCTTGGCACAGGGACTGACCCGCACCCTCCCGTCCTGTCAGATCCTCCTTTGTACACACGCCTCCACTCACTGGAAGGGTTCTTTGGCCTCGTCCAGAAAACGAACATACAAAAAGAAACCCACAAACAAGACTGAAATGATGTGTTGGTAGTTATGGGAAAGAAACCTGCTCCTCTCACACACCTGAGGGCAGGAAGCGAAGGCAGGTTCTCGGCCGGAGGGGGACGGGGTGAACCGAGGTCGGTCAGCGCCCCCCTCCCCCCGCTTCTCTCCCGGGTGACGTGGGCCCCCCTTCCCCGCCTCTCTCTGCGCCCCCCATCCCCACCCCGCCCTGGTTCTGATATTTCACTCGGGAAACTTCTCTAGGCCGGCCGAGATGCCAGCTTGCTGTCCTGCCGTTTCATGTCCATCTCTATCAGCCATGTCCAAAAGGCACGGGAAATCATGGACAGCAGATAGCGCACCCAGAGTTGTGTGTGTGTGTGTGTGTGTGTGTGTGTGTGTGTGTGTGTGTGTGTGTGTGTGTGTGTGTGTGTGTTTGCTGGGGTTTCTGTCTGCGTGTGTGTTTGCTTTTGGTTTGGCTTTTTTTTTTTTTTTTCTTCGATAAACTCGCCCCATTTGGGAGTCGGGTGGAACACGGCGGGTGTCTCCTGGCCTGCCGCCCTAACAAACCCCAAAGAGACTCATTTTGGGGTCTCGGCCAGCCAGGTCCCCTTTCTTGGAATTCTGGTTTCATAAATCCGTCTCGTGTCCATGGAATTCTCAGGTCCAGCCATCGACCCTAAGGACGGGGAGGGAAGGTTTTGTCCCGGGGACATCTTCCTTCCTTGCCCGCCTCCTCGGGGTTCCGGACGCTTCGGTATGCTGACGTGCCGTGCCCTCCTCAGCTCCACCCCGACCCCCACCCCAACCCCCCAACCCCCCACCCCCCCGTTTTTGGGAACTCTGTGAACAGGGGTGGTGTTTTTCACAGCCAAACACACTCTCACCGTAAGACCCGGCCCTCGGAGGACTCCTTGCTATGAATGGACCCGAGGTGACGCGGGGAGTCGAACGGCTGAGGTCCACGCAGAAACCTGCACGC
Organism: Pseudorca crassidens; assembly: GCF_039906515.1. Taxonomy (NCBI): domain Eukaryota; kingdom Metazoa; phylum Chordata; class Mammalia; order Artiodactyla; family Delphinidae; genus Pseudorca; species Pseudorca crassidens. The sequence continues at coordinate 618,673 of NW_027136324.1, forward strand.
GGACCTTGACAGTGGCTGTTTTATTCCTCACTGCCAAGAACTCTCTCGGAGGTGACCGAGACATGTCTTTCAGGAGGTGAATGGACACGTACGTAGCCTGGGGACGAGCCGTAGGTAACATGCTTTCTCGGAAGAGAAAAACCATGGACGGGATGAACAGGTCAGCGGGGTGGTGGTGGATGGTGGATGAATAGGCGGAGGGCAGAGGACGTTTAAGGCAGGGAAACTCTCCAAAGTTAGGATCCTGATGGTATGAAAGCAAACGTTTTGCATAGGGCACTACCTGAGATGGGGTGAATCGAAGGGACCTACCTCTATGGGCCACCACCCCCTCCTCCCCACCATGAAAGCGCCCCAAGCAAGCCTGCTCTTTTTACCCCAGTTGAAGACCCTTGCTAAAGCCAGAAGGCAAAAAATGACCATGAGAAATCTGACCAGCCGTCGCTTGGGACAAGAGTGAGGCCAATGAATCCAGTGAAAAGTTGACAGAGGGGCCTGGGTCCCTCGGCTCGACCCCTTCACGGAGAAGCCAAAGCCTTTTACGCAGGGATGAGCTTTGACACACCTAGGTTTCTTCGGCCAGTGCGACGTTCATGAAACACGCTAAAGGAAAATGATCGATCGATGTGTTTGCCGTCTGCCTGAGCGCACGCGATACGAAATAGAAACCGGGGGAGGGGGTGTGTGCTGACGTTCGGGGTCTAATGGGAGAAACCTTGGAGGGTTTTTGCCCTTAGGGTGCCTTGGTCTGGGGTTGACTTGTGTGCGCTGAGAACGAGGGCCGTTATTGAAGACCCTGTGCAGATTTTGGACACCATGATCCATGGAACCCTGAAGTTTTGGAACCTAGAAATCTTTGGGTCTGCATTTGAGTTGGAAATCTTCTCCTTGACAGAAAGAAGCACACAGGAGGAGGAGGAGGAGGAGGAGGACGAGGACGAGGACGAGGACGAGGAGGACGAGGAGGACGAGGAGGACGAGGACGAGGACGAGGACGAGGACGAGGACGAGGACGAGGAGGAGGACGACGAGGAGGAGGACGAGGACGGGGACGAGGTGGAGGAGGAGGACGAGGAGGACGAGGAGGACGAGGAGGGGAAATGGAACTGCATGATGAGCAGATCAGCTTTTCGATGTCAGCAAGGCACCCGCCGCCCAGTTCTCTGGGTGAACTGTCTTGATCTTGCACATCTCTACCGCCTCCGAAATGTGAACACAGCCTGCGATGGCCTGACTGAGACTAAGGCCAGTGGACTGGATGAGGTAGACCCTGAAACCAAAGGGAAGGAAAAAAAAAAAAAAGAAAGAAAGAAAAAACAGAAAAGCCAAAACGGAAACAAACAAACAAACAAAAAAACCCCAAAAAATAACAACGGGGGAGGGGAGGGGGAAGTGGTCTCTTTAAGAATACAAACCGGTGGAAGGGCTCCCTCACCCAAACACTAATTCGCCGTCTCCTTCGGGACCAACACGAATCTTAAAAGTCTTTCCCCACAGATAATAAAAAGCCTTAGCCATCGGAGGAAATAAACGTCACCTATTCCAACGGTTCTTTATAAATAAGCAAGAGAGCGAATTTTCGATTGCACTACCTGCTTCGTGGCTGACTAAAAGTTTTTAAATGAAAGCTATGAAATCTCTGGTCATGTCGATCTCTAGGTAGGTAGGTAGGTAGGTAGGTAGGTACGTACGTACGTACGTACGTACGTACGCACGCATGAGACAGACCTACAGACATTTTGGAAAAGGACTGGGGAGTGGCCTAGGGCCAAACAGGCCTTGCCAGCTAAAGAACAGAGGCCCTGGGGGCCTGAGTCTCAGACACACACCCGCCCACCCACCCACACCCACCCACCCACCCACGTACACACGCGCGCGCGCGCGCGCGCACACACACACACACACACACACACACACACACACACACACACACGAGGCTCTCGGGAGTAAAAGATTAACTTTACCTCTGTTGACACCACGACTATACCTAGTTGTCCCAAGACGAGGAGCTCCACTGTACATTTAACCCTTATCTGTTCCTGTGCTTTCTTGCAGAAAATTCTCATGTGCTTCTTTCCCCTCGTGGAAGCGCTTGCTATTCCCCATAGGTAGCCACCGTGCAACCAGCTGCTGCAGATCCGAGAATTTGGAGGATTCCTGGAAAGGATCGGTGATCCCGAGACAAACTCTCCCTTCCGTGATCAGAGCAACTCGGGGCGGTGTCTCTCCCCCCCAACCCCCCCCCGCCCCCCCCACCGCCTTCTCCCTTGTGTACCAGCTATCTCTTTTAATAAAATAATAGTAATGATAATGATAATAATAATAATAAAATAAATTTAAAAAAAAGTTTTGCTTTGCTGACCTTAGAGTCTTGTGGAAGCGATCTTCGTTTCTATGGCACTGCTGTGCAAGAATCTGGGAAGGCCCTGGTAACAGGTATGTCTGTAGCTACCTTCTAGAGCTGGCCTGTTCCTACGTACGGATCCGAGTGCCACAATTAACTTGGGAAAGAGCTCTCTTGAAGGGCTTAGGAGGAAGCACTCCCGAATTATTCAGTCTACTAGAGAGGGACCCAAAGGGTTTTGCAAGTTCACGTGATCTAGGATGAACCCTCCGGCTGAGAATAGCCAGGGTCAACGTATGGGTTTTATGAAACTAGGCATGTCTTTGGGGTGATCGGCATTCGAGGTCATCCTTTTCTTCTATCTACGTCGACCCCAAATCCAATAAGTTCACGGGAGTGAACCAAGTTCGTCAGCAAGGAAAAGAACTTGGGGATGATGGCTGACACCGTCTAAAGTCTCAGGAAATGTTCACGGGTCATCTCGTCGTCATGGGATTTAGAACAAGTGATGTCGATAGCTCTAGGTGGAGGAACTCCTTAAGAAAGGTTATGTTTTTTGGTATGTCTACTTAAAAACAGTTTCTCCCAGACCTTTTGGGTCACTTTAGGAACTTTAGTGTTGGTGTAAGCGGAATGATGGGGAGGGAATTCGTGGAACGTCTAGATCGTTTCCAAAGATGACCTACGGAAACGTTCGTGGCTCAACAAGTCTCAGTGGACCTACGTCGGTCTCCTTATTACAGAAAGACTAAAGATGTTCCGATGTATGAGTCCACACCTCTAGCATCACTTTGGGGAAAAAACATTTTAAAAAAGTGATGCTGCGTGAAAATGTACGCTTCTAGGCGTGATGAAATGGAATCATCCATTTGCCGGTCCAGAAACACTGGTGTCACAGACCCCGTTCACCATGGCTTCCTAGTTCCTGTTCGTGACCGATTCAGGTTTCTAAGCGTTCCGAATTCTTATTGTCTTTTTTTTTCTTTTCCTCTCCATTCTTGTCTCAAAGAACTGTACGTTCCAAAAATATTTTTTTTTACCTACCAAATCATAGATTGTCTGTTTGTTCCAAAAACTTTTAGGTTGAGAGATTTTTTCTTTCTTTCTTTCTTTCTTTCTTTCTTTCTTTCTTTCTTTCTTTCTTTCTTTCTTTCTTTCCTTTCTTTCTTTCTTTCTTTCTTCCTTCCTTTCTTTCTTTCTTTCTTTCTTTCTTTCTTTCTATCTATCTTTCTTTCTATCTTTCTTTTTCTTTCTTTCTTTCTTTCTTTCTTTCTTTCTTTCTTTCTTTTCTCTCTCTCTCTTTCTCTTTCCCTCTTTCTCTCTTTCTTTCTTTCTTTCTCTCTCTCTTTCTTTCTGTCTTTCTCTCTCTTTCGCTCTTTCCCTCTCTCTTTCTCTCTATCTCTTTCTCTCTCTTTCGCTCTCTTTCTTTCGCTCGGTCTCTCTTTCTCTCTCTCTTCCTTTCTCTCTTTCACTCTTTCTCTCTCTCTTTTGCTCTTTCCCTTTCTCTTTCTCTCTCTCTCTCTTTCTTTCTCTCTTTCTCTTTCTCTCTCTCTTTCTCTCTCTCTTTCTTTCTCTCTTTCGCTCTTTCCCTCTCTTCCTCTCTCTTTCTTTCTCTTTCTCTTTCTCTCTCTCTCTCTTTTGCTCTCTCTTTCTCTCTCTCTCTTTCTCTCTCTCTTTCTCTCTCTTTCTTTCTCTCTCTCTCTCTTTCTTTCTGTTTCTTTCTCTCTCTTTCTTTCTCTCTCGCTCTCTTTCTTTCTCTCTCTTTCTTTCTCTCTTTCTCTTTTTCTTTCTTTCTTTCTCTCTCTCTTTCTTTCTCTCTGTCTCTGTCTCTCTCTCTCCCCCTCTGTCTCTCTGTCTCTCCCTCCCTCTCCCTCTCCCTCCCCTCTCCCTCTCCCACTCCCACTCCAACTCTCACTCTCACTCTCTCTGTCTCTCTCTCTCTCTCCCCTCTGTCTCTCTGTCCCTCCCTCTGCCTCTCCCTCTCCCTCCCCCTCTCCCTCTCCCTCTCCCACTCCCACTCCCACTCTCACTCCCACTCCCACTCCCACTCTCTCTCTCTTTCTTTCTGTCTTTCTTTCTTTCTTTCTTTCTTTCTTTCTTTCTTTCTTACTTTCTTCCTTCCTTCCTTCTTTCCTTTCCTTTCCTTTCCTTTCCTTTCCTTTCGTTTCCTTTCCTTTCCTTTCGTTTCCTTTCCTTTCCTTTCGTTTCCTTTCCTTTCCTTTCGTTTCCTTTCCTTTCCTTTCCTTTCCTTTCCTTTCCTTTTCTTTCCTTTCCTTTCCTTTTCTCTTCTCTTCTCTTCTCGTCTCTTCTTTTCTTTATTTTCCCTAACGAAAAGGTTCAGTTTGGGCCTCCAGTTCACTTTCCTCGCTGGGTTGCTTGTTTTCTGGAAGCTGAGTGGTGAGAGGCCTTGGTCTGTTTTGGATAGGCTCCCCTTACGGGATGTGCTTGGGCTTGTCCTAGGCCTTTATACGTCCACGTATACCTGTGCCACAAGCACACGCGATGCACGTACGTATACTATACGTGCACGCTTTTTCCTTTGTTTTGAAGGCCAGAGTAGTTGTACGGCTTGACTTCTTCGCTGGTATGGTTTGTCGTGGTCTCGGTGGGGCTACAGTCCGTTGTCGATACTTACCGCATTCCACACACACACACACACACACACGCACACGCACACGCACACGCACACGCACACGCTCGCACTCGGGGTGTTGCATTGAGTAGATGTGCCCGAACTCAGTTTCTTTAGTGGATGGCTATGGACTCCACCCTCGCCCCCCCTCCGCCCCCCCACCCGCCCGCATTCCCCCGAGCCCCGCCTCCCCCATCCCCCACCCCCACGCCCACCCCCGCCCGTGGACTGTGGTCAGTCCATTTTGAAATCCATGTTTTCTCGTGACCGCGGGTGCGTTTTCCCCACCCACGCACCCATGTGTTGTCTTTGGACTTTGTCGCCGTCCGGGCAGAGATAGTTGTTTGTTTCCGCTTGTATGTGTGGGGTCGGAGGGTACCTTCCTTTCCTTTCTAGGTTCTGGGCTTTGCGTGTCTGCTTCCGACAGACCTCCACCGTTCGAGAGAGGATGAATTCCTGCGTTGTTCTCTGAGTGCTTGCCTGGTTTCGGTTTGCCAGTCCCCGCCTTCCCTCCCTCCCTCCCTCCCTCCCTCCCTCCCTCCGTCCGGGCAGCCGGGGATCTTGCTCGTGACCCTCTGGGCACCCCGTGCCGGCCGCCCCGGGCCCCGCCGGCGTCTCCGTGGGATTTGCCCCCGCCGAGGAGTCGCGTGGGGAGCGCGTTTCCTTCGAGGCGGCCTCCCGGCGACGTCTTCCCAGCTTCCCCGGCCACCCCCCCCCCCCCCCCCCGTCTGCTGCCGGGGTCGCGCCGTGTCGTGCCGTCCCGGGAGCTAGCTCCGAGACGGACGCCTCGGGGCCGCGCCAGACGCCCGCCGGCTCGCCCCGGCGGGCCGAGCTCGGGCGTTTGGGCGGCCCGGCGCTGCTGCATCCTCGGTGGCCGGCCGGCGACAGGGAACCCGGCCCGGGGACGTTGGAGCCGTTGTCGGGAGCCACCTGGCGGCCGCTTTTATATTGTCCCTTGTCTCTGGAGCTTCGGCGACCTTCGTGAGGGCTGTGACTCGGCCGCCGGGCCCGAGGCAGAGTTCCGGGAGCCGGGCGACGCTGGCGGTGACTGTCCCGGTGGGGCCCAGGCGTGGGCGCCTCCTGCTGTCGCTTGAGATTGGGCGTGCAGGCCTATGAGGGTGTGACTGTCGCCGCGCTCTCGAGCCGGTCTGTGGGGCCGCCTGGCCTGGTCGACCAGCATCCGGCCGCGGGGACCGACCCGGCCACCCGACCCTCCTTCCTTCCTTCCCTCCCTCCCCCCCCCCCCACCGCCCGGTCCCCACAGCGCCCCGCTCCGGAGGTGGGGACCGGCCCGTGCCCGTGCCCGTGCGTTTAGGCCGGTGGAGGGCGCGACGGGCTCGTTGGCGGGCGCGCGTGGGTCCCGGTGGTCGGATTCTTTCTGACCGATGCTTTTCCGAGTCGGACTCCGGAGGTGGGGACCGGGCTGGGCCGCGAGGGGTGACCCGGAGAGAGAGGCCCGGGCCCGGGTGCGGTCCCTCGTGGGCTCCGGTCGCCTGGGAGGTGCCTCCGTGCGAAAATGTTTCCAAGTCCCCCTGGGTCCGGGGACGCGGACGGGCCGGGACCTGCTCGCGCGGGTGGCCGGGGAGGGCGCACCCGGCCCTTTAGCGGGCCCACGTGGGTCCCGGTCGGCGGACGCGACTTTTTCTCACCCTCCCCCGCCCCCTCCTCCACCGCGAGTCCCGGCCGGGGTGGGGGTGGCGGTGGGGACCGGCCCGAGTCGTACTGGGTGGCCCGGATAGGGCGGCCTGGGCCCGGGCGCGGTCCCTCGTGGGCCCCGCTCGTCAGAGGCGGCAGAGTGGGATAGTTCCTTTTCTGTAACCAAGTCTTCGCCCGGGGACTCGGAGGGACGGCGGTACGGTACCTGCTCGCGCGGGCGATCCGGGGAGGGCGACCCCGGCCCGCTCGCTGCCTCTGCCACGTTTTCCCGCCCCGCCCCGCTCCACTCTGCCGCCCCCCCCCCCCCCCCCCCCGCTCCTCGGGTCGACCAGATGGCCCCGAGAGAGCTCCGGGGCTGCTGTGGATGGGGAAGTGTTGGGGAGAGGTAGCCGGGCCGAGGTCCCGGGGAGCCCCCCCGAGGTTCGTGGATGGGCCCCGCTGCCGGGCGCCGTGATTTTTTTCGCCTGAAATGGGCCTTTTTTACCACCAGATAGGTGCTGACACGGTCTCCTCTGGCATCTCTCGCTGGGGGTTCTGGGACTCTGGACGCGCGCAGGGCGCTGGGCTTTGGACCGCCGTCCGGCGCCCGAACCGGCCCTTGCCACTTGAGCCGCCCGCTTGGGCCTGCGCGCCGGCTCTCGTGTGTGCGCCCGGCTGACCCGACCCGCGGTGCCGCCTCCGGTCTCTGGCTCACCCGAGGGCGGCGGGGCGAGGTGGTGCGTGGGTCTTCTACCCCGTGTGACTCCCCTTCCCCGCCGCAGGCACCCGGTGGTGGCTGAGACGACCCCAACCCGCAGGCTCCGTGCCACGTGTCAGGCGTTCTCCTCGCGGGGTCGTCGGCCACTGTTGCCCGAGAAGGCAAGAGGGAGCGAAGGGGGGGGCTGGGTGCCGGCTGAGGCTGAAGCAGGCTCCTCCGGTGAGGGTCCTCGCCGTGCCCCTCCTCCCTCGGGGCCCTCGTGGCCCCTGGCTCTCTGGATTGACTGATCGATGTGGTGATGTCGCGCTCTCCTGGGCCGGGCCTTAAGTCGCGCCAGACGAGGGACGGACGTTCTTGGCGAACGGGACCGCTCTTCTCGTTCTGTCCGCGGGCCCCTCGCCTCTCTTGTCACGCCCTGCCGGCCTGCCGAGGGGTGTGTGGGAGGCAGGGGTGGTGGTCTCCGGCCCTGACCTGCGGTCTCCCGCCTCCTGCCTCATGGCGTGGGCGGGGCCGTGGTCCTCGGACGCAGCAGACGCTCTCGCTTCGCCTCCTTGGCGTGTGCCTCGCGGGCGGTCCTCCCCGCGTCGGTGGGGGCCGTCCCGCCGCTGCGCCGCGCGCCCGCTGCCGGCGCGTGAGCGTGACTTGCTCGGTCCTCTGTGGTGCCCCTGGAGCGCTCCAGGTCGTCCCTCAGGCGCGCGAGGCCGAGCGGTGGTGTCGTTCCCTTTTCCCAGCGTGCTCCTCGGGGTCTCCGCCGCGGTGGTGTGTCCCGTGAGTGGCTCTCTTGGGGGGGTCGAGACGGTAAAGGGCGCGGGGGCTTGCCTCTGTTTCTCTCCCTCGGTGGGGGACGGGGGCCTGCCACCTCGTCGCCATCGTCCTCCCACGGTGTGCCGTGGGGGGGACTGACTTCGTGGCCGGGCCGACGCCGCGTGTGCCGCCGCCCCCCACTTGCGTGTGTGTGGGGAGTCGCACACGGGCGTGGGTGCGATCGCGTTGGGCCGGGGCCTGTGAGAAGGGGGCGTCTGTCGCGCTTCTCGGGCGTGCTCCCCCCTTCCGGAGCCCGGTGGACGAGCCTGGGGGGCGGCAGAGGTTGTGCCCCCGAGGCTGTGGCCGCGAACGCTCCAGTGGGCCGTGTGCTTACCCATACCGCAGACCCCCCCCCACCCCTCCCACGGCCAGTCGTGGACTTGGTGGCTCGTGGAGCGCCTCCGTGGGCCCGAAGGGCAGAGACGATGGGTGGGGGATGACGCACCCTCGGTGAGAAAGCCTTCTCTAGCGATCCGAGAGGGAGCCTTGGGGTACCGGACCCCCCAGCCGCTGCCCCTCCCAAGCGTGCAGTGGGCCACGGTGGCCACTGCCAGAGCCACGTGGGTGGCAGAGGCCCTCGCCCTCGCGGGGAGGGCTTGCGCCGGCCCCGCGGTGGGGCCGAGTGCCGCTCTTTGCCTACCGCGGCCCGCGCCTCCCCCCTCTGAGTCGGGGGAGGGTCCCGCCAGGCCGGCGTC
>NW_027136324.1:642500-652500 GCF_039906515.1 Pseudorca crassidens
ATGAGAACTCATGGATTTGGAAGGGATGTTGGACTGATGTTCGCGTGCTACCGGATCCCACTCCCACAGGGATAGCTGCTGCACTGCCTTTGGCAGGCCATGGTGGGTGGGGGTGGTGTCTCTTCTTCTGTATCGGTAGAAATGATTTGAAGAGGAGGCAGGATGGGCATAGGTCCACTGCCTCACACCAAGGCCCTTTGGGAGCATTTCAGTGAATCGGGACAGAACATGTTTCTCCGTGCGGGGAGGGAACCGGAATAGGGCACCCCGAAATGGACCGCTTTGGCACACAGATGAGTTCGAATTGAAGGCGCTTCAGAAACGACGGGTGGGCGACGAGGACGCTCTGCCGCTCTGCCTCTCCCTCTTCTTCCTGACCTGAAAGGAGGACCAAGATCTTCCTCGAGAAGAAGCTCAAGCTCAGAGCCCGCCCTTTCGAGTGACTCCTGGCTTGGGCTTCTCCTGCGTGGGGGTCACGGTGCACGCGTTCCTCAGCCGTGGGTCGCTCTCTTCTCGAGCTGTCTTTTGGGGACAGGGGCCTCTCAGGCAAGAACTCAGAAGGATCGTCGAGGGAACGTCGTTTTTCCTCTCCCACGACTGATGAATGCAGACAGACACACAGGAATCTCGCCCCCCGCTTCCACCCCCGCCCCCCACCCCCCACCCCAAGTGAGAGGAGTCGCCGGACATCCTTGGGGTCACACACAGCCAGCCTCCGTGGCTCTTCTATGTTGCCAGGCTCCCTGGCCTTCACTGCCCCCGCACACCCCCCGTGAAGTTGCATCATCGTTCATAGTGTAAATGCTGTGAGAAGATAAGCTTTTCAAAATAAAATTCTCCCTGTCTTTCCTTCCCAAGAACACCATGAACACCTACTGTCATGTGCAGTGCTTATGGACCCACCTGGAGCAGAGGACCCTCTCCGACAGACACCCTCCCCACCCCACCCCACCCCACCCCACCCCACCCCCAGGAACTCACTTGCTCCGAGTCATCGAGGAGAGGGTGTCTGGTTCCGTGTCTTAAATGGGTGGGCCAATGACACGTCATCTCCTAGTAAGCCATCGGGTTCACCGGTTCGGGTTCGGGTTCGGTGGCATGAAGTACATTTACGTCCTCCTTGAGTTTGACTTTGAAAGTCTTGGGGCCCTGAGTAGGCCGCCCCCAAACGTGCCTCCGTGGCATAGAGAAGTTTTGGAATTAGACTGACAACACCACGAGAGGGACGCTCTGACTCTCTTTTACTTCTCCCCTCTGAAATCAGGAAGAAAATCTCTCACGTGAAAGGGGAGGGGGGCGGGAGGTGTAGACACCATGACGAACTGAACCGCCCTCATGTCTCATGAAATGTTCACGAATCATCTAAGTAGGACTGCTCCTAACGAATAGAGGGCATAGATGTTAACGAGATAAGAATGTTTAAGGGGAACTCTCCCCCCAATGATTGTTTTCCATAGGCCGACTTCAAGACTTTCCAACATCTCTGGTCATCTCTAGGCTTAGAGGTTGGCTAAGTGCCATTGGCAGGGTGAAATCTCAGCGAGTGTCTACATCACCTCCACATAAGATAAAATACTGAAATGTTCATGGCTCCACAAGTCTAAGGGTCTCCCTGCTTTGGACCTCTTACGGAGGAGAGACTGAGCATGTTTGGTTCCATGCCTAGATAGATCTTGTGCTTTAGGGAAAGAGTGTACTCGGTAGGAGCCTAGACTTCTACAAAGTATTCCATATTCACACTGTTCACTGTGGTTGGCTTCCTTACTTTCACTGACTGACTGAAGAAAAAAAAAAAAAAAAAACAGACAGTGTCCAAGGACGAGGCATTCCAAAGAAGGAACGGAACGTGTGTGGTCCAAGCTACCTGATGTCGCCATCCTCATGGTAGGAAGAGGACTTTTTTGGGGGAGTGGGGAGGCAAAGTAGAAGATATGCAGATAATGTTTGGGGGAAGGAGAAAGAGATTTTAGTCCTAAAGGTGGTCACTTCTCAATGGAAAAGAAAGAAAACGAGGGACAGGCTAAAAATGGGCACAGACGATTGGAAAAGGTGTGTGAAGAAAATGGTCTTTGGAAAGGAATCGGATCCGTGGTCAGGACTGACTGGATAAGATGAGGATGGATTCAAAGACAGAAATGAGTTTTCGTATCAACGTGAAACAAGTGCAAAAATAGAATTTAGTTGTCTCTCTATGTTAAAAGGACAAGGTTTGGGTTTGGGTTTAGGGTTTGGGTTTTTCTTTCATCAGTCTGCTCTGTCCATCATGAGAGATTAGATTAGATTAGGAAAGGTTTCTTCCTTTATCTTTAAGGAGAGAAGGAAGGAAAGAAAGAAAGAGAGAGAGAGAGAGAGAGAGAGAGAGAGAGAAGGAAGGAAGGAAGGAAGGAAGGAAGGAAGGAAGGAAGGAAGGAAGGAAGGAAGGAAGGAAGGAAGGAAGGAAGGAAGGAAGGAAGGAAGGAAGGAAGGAAGGAAGGAAAAGGAAGCAAGAAAGAAAAGCTTATGCCTTGTCAAAAGTCATCACTTATTTTCTAGGTTGCCGTTATCAGGTCTCGGAGGACTCACATCAGCTTAGTCCTCTCGAGATTCAAAGAACCAGGTGTGGCTCGGAACTGAAGAAGAAGCTTCTCTCTCTGCCTAGCAAGTCTCTCCTTGGGATGTCGGTGACCTGGCTAGCGAAGCACTGTTTCACAGTGACCTATATCCGATTAAGTGCTTTACAACCTTTTGGATATTTTGGACACACTTGCCCCCCGGTTGAAGGACAGGTGAAGTCCTTTGGACTTAGAACGCACTTTGAGTTAGGATGCAGGAGGAGAGGGCCCTCGAAATAGCCCAAAAATGTGTTCTCTCTCCTGAGAAACGAGAGAGATGAAACTGAGTACGTTTCTTGGAGAGCTTCGATGACACGGGAAGCGTCGTCAAAGAGGAAGGAACAACGTGAAGTCTACTTTGGCTTGTGTCTGTACACCGATGTGTTCTAACTGTTCCAGACATGATGGGATGTTTCTTCCTGGAAGTCTTCTCTGCCCTGGCATAAAGGGTTGTCTGTCGTCGTCAAAATGGAGGCTCACACGAAAGGGACGGAACCCAGTATCAGGGAGGTGTTCTAACCGACGTTCACGCCAAGGCAGCAACAACAGCCTGTTGAAAGGTGGTGGGGGTGGCGGGGCACACGTGGATCGAGTCCATTCTGTCCTGTCAACAGCCGGTCGGGGCTATGGCAGACGGGAGACGGCGGCCCGGCCGGTTGGTTACTCCCTGGCCAACCTCCCCCCTCCCCCACCCCCACACTCCACCTTGCATTCCTTCACCCACCCATGGTGCCTTGAAGATGACCCCAATTGTACATAGACATTGGCGGGAAGATTTCTACAGTCTACCGGCAACGTCTGACCTGTCATGCTTGTAACCCTGGGGGGGGGGGGGGTGGGGGGTGGGAACTATTTTTCTCTCTGGAAAGAAAACCTCCTCTCTCTGGACCCTCTGAACCCCAGCCACTGGACTTCATTCCACTGCCACTTAGTAGGGGTCATCCAAACATTCTTGTGGCCGTAGGTATGTCTTCCGTGTGGGTTGAAGTCTTCCCTCACTCACTGCAAGCCTGATGTCCTCACCGTGGCACAGAGACTGTTAAAAAAACAAAATGTGTTTGCCACTTGGGGTCTACCTTCCACAGCCTCCCCTGTGATCAGATCACGGCACCCGCTTCGCTGGGCAAATCCTACAATCCTTCACAGAAGCTCTTGCAAACTTTTTGGAACCGTCACTCGTCCAGTCACGCTCGATCATCAGGCAAGGTCGGCAGAACCGATGGAAAGACTGGACTCCAAGTAGAACAAGGATGACTTACACGGGATTGAATGAACTGATGAACAGGATGATAATGTGTATGACTACTTGTGTAAAGTAGGACGGATTGGGGAAGCGGGGGATAACTTAGGGGGTTGGGATGACCATGTACACATGACTGTACATAAAATCGGTAATCAACAAGCAAGCGCCTCCTACTATATAGCACAGGAAACTCTACTCAATACTTTGTAATAAACCTATGAGAGAAAAGAATGTGAAAAAAAAAAAAACCCTACGTAAAATACCTTTATATATATATATATATATATATATATATATATATATATATATATATATACATATATACATATACACACACACACGTATGTAGGTATATGTATATACATGTATGTATGTATATATATGTATATGTATATATGGAGGGGGGGAGAGAGAGAGAGAGAGAGAGACAGAGAGAGACAGAGACAGAGGCAGAGACACTGAGACAGAGAGAGACAGAGAGAAAGAAGAGACAGAGAGACAGAGGGATTAGGACTGATTCTTAAATCTTTTGTTTTCCAGGTACAAGGAAAAACAAAAACAAACCAACAAAACCCAATTTTCTTTTTTCTTTTTTCTTTTTTTTTATTTTTAAAGATGGACCTCCATTTGGTAACTTATACCTCTGTCAGCAGGATGGAATCACTGATCTTTTTCTCCCTACCTTCCTTAATTCAGAAACTCTCAGTGAGGCTTCTTATTTCCTTGGCAACCGAGTTATTTGCATACGTTACTTGGAGGCCAAAATTATGTTTCCATAAAACGGGGATACTCACTTGTGGATATGAAGTTCTGGAGCTACTCGTTTCCCTTAGGGTGTTGTTCTTAACCTGAAAACTGGACTGCATCCCGAAGTTTTTTGAGTTCCCTCCAATATCTGGCTACGACTCTCCCCATGAACGTTTGCCATTTTCTCCCACCCTTTTGACTTGGCCTCACTGAGAACTAAAATGGCCCTTTGCCTGAAGCTCTGCAAACGGAAGCTAGAGAACTTGACGAAACGGCCACAACGGCTCCTATGGAAACAATCCTCGTGCCTGTTTCTTTGAGAGCCACTCCGAAATTTGAACCAAACACCCGACGACATCATCAGAGGTGTTGCAGACTTCTAAAGTTGCTTCGACCCTGACATCTAGAAATCTCCTTCACTCACTCACTCACTCACTCACTCACTCACACACACACACACACACACACACATCCCTACACACACGAGTCACCAGCTCAGCTTTAATATGTTCCAAGGAACTTTCAGAGGAGGGAACTCTTGGGCTCCAGAGTAGGCCGCCCCAAAATCTGCCTCCATGCTCTATTGATTATTTTGAATTCAAGTGACTTAAGAACCGGCCAGCACAAGAGGGACACACTGGCCCGCCTTTCTGTCCTCCTGCGGAGGAAGATCTCAAGTGAAGACATCTGCTTCCATGCATGTCCATGATTCTCAAATGGTGTAGTGGGGTTTCCTGGGTTAGGAAAAGGAGGGGACATCTTTTGCCTGGAAAAAAAGGCCTGTTTCTCACACAACCTCCTCCCATCCCTTACCTCTCTCCCTCCTTCCCTCCCTGCAGTTTGGAGGGGACAGCCTAAGGGTGGGGAAATTGGGGAAAGAAAAAAGACAAAGCCATTCATTAAAGAGAAGCTCGAGGCAAAGTCAAAGGCTCCGACTTGACCGGAGAGCTTTCTGCATTTGAATGGAGCGATTGAACGAGGCCCTGCCGAATGAATCGTCCGGACCTCCCCTCCCCTCCCCCGCTCCTGGCAAAGGTCAGTCCAGGGGACTTAGGAAGGAGCTCTGGAGAAGGAACGGGGGTGGGGGTGGGGGTGGGGGCGGGACCAACAGACAATAGCCGCTGCCTGCCTGCCTGCCTGCCTGCCTGCCGGGCTGAGGCCTGAGGCCTGAGGCCTGAGGCCTGAGGGTCACCACGCTGGCTCTTGCAACACAATCCCTTCCAGGAAACTGCTGTGATGACTGTTTGGCAGTGAAGGATCAACTCTGAACTCTCTTGGCCTATTTCTGCAAAAGGCCCGAGCCTCAGCTACGACAGATTCTCTGGGTTTCTTGGCACAGGGACTGACCCGCACCCTCCCGTCCTGTCAGATCCTCCTTTGTACACACGCCTCCACTCACTGGAAGGGTTCTTTGGCCTCGTCCAGAAAACGAACATACAAAAAGAAACCCACAAACAAGACTGAAATGATGTGTTGGTAGTTATGGGAAAGAAACCTGCTCCTCTCACACACCTGAGGGCAGGAAGCGAAGGCAGGTTCTCGGCCGGAGGGGGACGGGGTGAACCGAGGTCGGTCAGCGCCCCCCTCCCCCCGCTTCTCTCCCGGGTGACGTGGGCCCCCCTTCCCCGCCTCTCTCTGCGCCCCCCATCCCCACCCCGCCCTGGTTCTGATATTTCACTCGGGAAACTTCTCTAGGCCGGCCGAGATGCCAGCTTGCTGTCCTGCCGTTTCATGTCCATCTCTATCAGCCATGTCCAAAAGGCACGGGAAATCATGGACAGCAGATAGCGCACCCAGAGTTGTGTGTGTGTGTGTGTGTGTGTGTGTGTGTGTGTGTGTGTGTGTGTGTGTGTGTGTGTGTGTGTTTGCTGGGGTTTCTGTCTGCGTGTGTGTTTGCTTTTGGTTTGGCTTTTTTTTTTTTTTTTCTTCGATAAACTCGCCCCATTTGGGAGTCGGGTGGAACACGGCGGGTGTCTCCTGGCCTGCCGCCCTAACAAACCCCAAAGAGACTCATTTTGGGGTCTCGGCCAGCCAGGTCCCCTTTCTTGGAATTCTGGTTTCATAAATCCGTCTCGTGTCCATGGAATTCTCAGGTCCAGCCATCGACCCTAAGGACGGGGAGGGAAGGTTTTGTCCCGGGGACATCTTCCTTCCTTGCCCGCCTCCTCGGGGTTCCGGACGCTTCGGTATGCTGACGTGCCGTGCCCTCCTCAGCTCCACCCCGACCCCCACCCCAACCCCCCAACCCCCCACCCCCCCGTTTTTGGGAACTCTGTGAACAGGGGTGGTGTTTTTCACAGCCAAACACACTCTCACCGTAAGACCCGGCCCTCGGAGGACTCCTTGCTATGAATGGACCCGAGGTGACGCGGGGAGTCGAACGGCTGAGGTCCACGCAGAAACCTGCACGCGGACCTTGACAGTGGCTGTTTTATTCCTCACTGCCAAGAACTCTCTCGGAGGTGACCGAGACATGTCTTTCAGGAGGTGAATGGACACGTACGTAGCCTGGGGACGAGCCGTAGGTAACATGCTTTCTCGGAAGAGAAAAACCATGGACGGGATGAACAGGTCAGCGGGGTGGTGGTGGATGGTGGATGAATAGGCGGAGGGCAGAGGACGTTTAAGGCAGGGAAACTCTCCAAAGTTAGGATCCTGATGGTATGAAAGCAAACGTTTTGCATAGGGCACTACCTGAGATGGGGTGAATCGAAGGGACCTACCTCTATGGGCCACCACCCCCTCCTCCCCACCATGAAAGCGCCCCAAGCAAGCCTGCTCTTTTTACCCCAGTTGAAGACCCTTGCTAAAGCCAGAAGGCAAAAAATGACCATGAGAAATCTGACCAGCCGTCGCTTGGGACAAGAGTGAGGCCAATGAATCCAGTGAAAAGTTGACAGAGGGGCCTGGGTCCCTCGGCTCGACCCCTTCACGGAGAAGCCAAAGCCTTTTACGCAGGGATGAGCTTTGACACACCTAGGTTTCTTCGGCCAGTGCGACGTTCATGAAACACGCTAAAGGAAAATGATCGATCGATGTGTTTGCCGTCTGCCTGAGCGCACGCGATACGAAATAGAAACCGGGGGAGGGGGTGTGTGCTGACGTTCGGGGTCTAATGGGAGAAACCTTGGAGGGTTTTTGCCCTTAGGGTGCCTTGGTCTGGGGTTGACTTGTGTGCGCTGAGAACGAGGGCCGTTATTGAAGACCCTGTGCAGATTTTGGACACCATGATCCATGGAACCCTGAAGTTTTGGAACCTAGAAATCTTTGGGTCTGCATTTGAGTTGGAAATCTTCTCCTTGACAGAAAGAAGCACACAGGAGGAGGAGGAGGAGGAGGAGGAGGAGGAGGACGAGGACGAGGACGAGGACGAGGAGGACGAGGAGGACGAGGAGGACGAGGACGAGGACGAGGACGAGGACGAGGACGAGGACGAGGAGGAGGACGACGAGGAGGAGGACGAGGACGGGGACGAGGTGGAGGAGGAGGACGAGGAGGACGAGGAGGACGAGGAGGGGAAATGGAACTGCATGATGAGCAGATCAGCTTTTCGATGTCAGCAAGGCACCCGCCGCCCAGTTCTCTGGGTGAACTGTCTTGATCTTGCACATCTCTACCGCCTCCGAAATGTGAACACAGCCTGCGATGGCCTGACTGAGACTAAGGCCAGTGGACTGGATGAGGTAGACCCTGAAACCAAAGGGAAGGAAAAAAAAAAAAAAGAAAGAAAGAAAAAACAGAAAAGCCAAAACGGAAACAAACAAACAAACAAAAAAACCCCAAAAAATAACAACGGGGGAGGGGAGGGGGAAGTGGTCTCTTTAAGAATACAAACCGGTGGAAGGGCTCCCTCACCCAAACACTAATTCGCCGTCTCCTTCGGGACCAACACGAATCTTAAAAGTCTTTCCCCACAGATAATAAAAAGCCTTAGCCATCGGAGGAAATAAACGTCACCTATTCCAACGGTTCTTTATAAATAAGCAAGAGAGCGAATTTTCGATTGCACTACCTGCTTCGTGGCTGACTAAAAGTTTTTAAATGAAAGCTATGAAATCTCTGGTCATGTCGATCTCTAGGTAGGTAGGTAGGTAGGTAGGTAGGTACGTACGTACGTACGTACGTACGTACGCACGCATGAGACAGACCTACAGACATTTTGGAAAAGGACTGGGGAGTGGCCTAGGGCCAAACAGGCCTTGCCAGCTAAAGAACAGAGGCCCTGGGGGCCTGAGTCTCAGACACACACCCGCCCACCCACCCACACCCACCCACCCACCCACGTACACACGCGCGCGCGCAGCGCGCGCACACACACACACACACACACACACACACACACACACACACACGAGGCTCTCGGGAGTAAAAGATTAACTTTACCTCTGTTGACACCACGACTATACCTAGTTGTCCCAAGACGAGGAGCTCCACTGTACATTTAACCCTTATCTGTTCCTGTGCTTTCTTGCAGAAAATTCTCATGTGCTTCTTTCCCCTCGTGGAAGCGCTTGCTATTCCCCATAGGTAGCCACCGTGCAACCAGCTGCTGCAGATCCGAGAATTTGGAGGATTCCTGGAAAGGATCGGTGATCCCGAGACAAACTCTCCCTTCCGTGATCAGAGCAACTCGGGGCGGTGTCTCTCCCCCCCAACCCCCCCCCGCCCCCCCCACCGCCTTCTCCCTTGTGTACCAGCTATCTCTTTTAATAAAATAATAGTAATGATAATGATAATAATAATAATAAAATAAATTTAAAAAAAAGTTTTGCTTTGCTGACCTTAGAGTCTTGTGGAAGCGATCTTCGTTTCTATGGCACTGCTGTGCAAGAATCTGGGAAGGCCCTGGTAACAGGTATGTCTGTAGCTACCTTCTAGAGCTGGCCTGTTCCTACGTACGGATCCGAGTGCCACAATTAACTTGGGAAAGAGCTCTCTTGAAGGGCTTAGGAGGAAGCACTCCCGAATTATTCAGTCTACTAGAGAGGGACCCAAAGGGTTTTGCAAGTTCACGTGATCTAGGATGAACCCTCCGGCTGAGAATAGCCAGGGTCAACGTATGGGTTTTATGAAACTAGGCATGTCTTTGGGGTGATCGGCATTCGAGGTCATCCTTTTCTTCTATCTACGTCGACCCCAAATCCAATAAGTTCACGGGAGTGAACCAAGTTCGTCAGCAAGGAAAAGAACTTGGGGATGATGGCTGACACCGTCTAAAGTCTCAGGAAATGTTCACGGGTCATCTCGTCGTCATGGGATTTAGAACAAGTGATGTCGATAGCTCTAGGTGGAGGAACTCCTTAAGAAAGGTTATGTTTTTTGGTATGTCTACTTAAAAACAGTTTCTCCCAGACCTTTTGGGTCACTTTAGGAACTTTAGTGTTGGTGTAAGCGGAATGATGGGGAGGGAATTCGTGGA
>NW_027136324.1:655000-660000 GCF_039906515.1 Pseudorca crassidens
CGCCTTCCCTCCCTCCCTCCCTCCCTCCCTCCCTCCCTCCGTCCGGGCAGCCGGGGATCTTGCTCGTGACCCTCTGGGCACCCCGTGCCGGCCGCCCCGGGCCCCGCCGGCGTCTCCGTGGGATTTGCCCCCGCCGAGGAGTCGCGTGGGGAGCGCGTTTCCTTCGAGGCGGCCTCCCGGCGACGTCTTCCCAGCTTCCCCGGCCACCCCCCCCCCCCCGTCTGCTGCCGGGGTCGCGCCGTGTCGTGCCGTCCCGGGAGCTAGCTCCGAGACGGACGCCTCGGGGCCGCGCCAGACGCCCGCCGGCTCGCCCCGGCGGGCCGAGCTCGGGCGTTTGGGCGGCCCGGCGCTGCTGCATCCTCGGTGGCCGGCCGGCGACAGGGAACCCGGCCCGGGGACGTTGGAGCCGTTGTCGGGAGCCACCTGGCGGCCGCTTTTATATTGTCCCTTGTCTCTGGAGCTTCGGCGACCTTCGTGAGGGCTGTGACTCGGCCGCCGGGCCCGAGGCAGAGTTCCGGGAGCCGGGCGACGCTGGCGGTGACTGTCCCGGTGGGGCCCAGGCGTGGGCGCCTCCTGCTGTCGCTTGAGATTGGGCGTGCAGGCCTATGAGGGTGTGACTGTCGCCGCGCTCTCGAGCCGGTCTGTGGGGCCGCCTGGCCTGGTCGACCAGCATCCGGCCGCGGGGACCGACCCGGCCACCCGACCCTCCTTCCTTCCTTCCCTCCCTCCCCCCCCCCCCACCGCCCGGTCCCCACAGCGCCCCGCTCCGGAGGTGGGGACCGGCCCGTGCCCGTGCCCGTGCGTTTAGGCCGGTGGAGGGCGCGACGGGCTCGTTGGCGGGCGCGCGTGGGTCCCGGTGGTCGGATTCTTTCTGACCGATGCTTTTCCGAGTCGGACTCCGGAGGTGGGGACCGGGCTGGGCCGCGAGGGGTGACCCGGAGAGAGAGGCCCGGGCCCGGGTGCGGTCCCTCGTGGGCTCCGGTCGCCTGGGAGGTGCCTCCGTGCGAAAATGTTTCCAAGTCCCCCTGGGTCCGGGGACGCGGACGGGCCGGGACCTGCTCGCGCGGGTGGCCGGGGAGGGCGCACCCGGCCCTTTAGCGGGCCCACGTGGGTCCCGGTCGGCGGACGCGACTTTTTCTCACCCTCCCCCGCCCCCTCCTCCACCGCGAGTCCCGGCCGGGGTGGGGGTGGCGGTGGGGACCGGCCCGAGTCGTACTGGGTGGCCCGGATAGGGCGGCCTGGGCCCGGGCGCGGTCCCTCGTGGGCCCCGCTCGTCAGAGGCGGCAGAGTGGGATAGTTCCTTTTCTGTAACCAAGTCTTCGCCCGGGGACTCGGAGGGACGGCGGTACGGTACCTGCTCGCGCGGGCGATCCGGGGAGGGCGACCCCGGCCCGCTCGCTGCCTCTGCCACGTTTTCCCGCCCCGCCCCGCTCCACTCTGCCGCCCCCCCCCCCCCCCCCCCGCTCCTCGGGTCGACCAGATGGCCCCGAGAGAGCTCCGGGGCTGCTGTGGATGGGGAAGTGTTGGGGAGAGGTAGCCGGGCCGAGGTCCCGGGGAGCCCCCCCGAGGTTCGTGGATGGGCCCCGCTGCCGGGCGCCGTGATTTTTTTCGCCTGAAATGGGCCTTTTTTACCACCAGATAGGTGCTGACACGGTCTCCTCTGGCATCTCTCGCTGGGGGTTCTGGGACTCTGGACGCGCGCAGGGCGCTGGGCTTTGGACCGCCGTCCGGCGCCCGAACCGGCCCTTGCCACTTGAGCCGCCCGCTTGGGCCTGCGCGCCGGCTCTCGTGTGTGCGCCCGGCTGACCCGACCCGCGGTGCCGCCTCCGGTCTCTGGCTCACCCGAGGGCGGCGGGGCGAGGTGGTGCGTGGGTCTTCTACCCCGTGTGACTCCCCTTCCCCGCCGCAGGCACCCGGTGGTGGCTGAGACGACCCCAACCCGCAGGCTCCGTGCCACGTGTCAGGTGTTCTCCTCGCGGGGTCGTCGGCCACTGTTGCCCGAGAAGGCAAGAGGGAGCGAAGGGGGGGGCTGGGTGCCGGCTGAGGCTGAAGCAGGCTCCTCCGGTGAGGGTCCTCGCCGTGCCCCTCCTCCCTCGGGGCCCTCGTGGCCCCTGGCTCTCTGGATTGACTGATCGATGTGGTGATGTCGCGCTCTCCTGGGCCGGGCCTTAAGTCGCGCCAGACGAGGGACGGACGTTCTTGGCGAACGGGACCGCTCTTCTCGTTCTGTCCGCGGGCCCCTCGCCTCTCTTGTCACGCCCTGCCGGCCTGCCGAGGGGTGTGTGGGAGGCAGGGGTGGTGGTCTCCGGCCCTGACCTGCGGTCTCCCGCCTCCTGCCTCATGGCGTGGGCGGGGCCGTGGTCCTCGGACGCAGCAGACGCTCTCGCTTCGCCTCCTTGGCGTGTGCCTCGCGGGCGGTCCTCCCCGCGTCGGTGGGGGCCGTCCCGCCGCTGCGCCGCGCGCCCGCTGCCGGCGCGTGAGCGTGACTTGCTCGGTCCTCTGTGGTGCCCCTGGAGCGCTCCAGGTCGTCCCTCAGGCGCGCGAGGCCGAGCGGTGGTGTCGTTCCCTTTTCCCAGCGTGCTCCTCGGGGTCTCCGCCGCGGTGGTGTGTCCCGTGAGTGGCTCTCTTGGGGGGGTCGAGACGGTAAAGGGCGCGGGGGCTTGCCTCTGTTTCTCTCCCTCGGTGGGGGACGGGGGCCTGCCACCTCGTCGCCATCGTCCTCCCACGGTGTGCCGTGGGGGGGACTGACTTCGTGGCCGGGCCGACGCCGCGTGTGCCGCCGCCCCCCACTTGCGTGTGTGTGGGGAGTCGCACACGGGCGTGGGTGCGATCGCGTTGGGCCGGGGCCTGTGAGAAGGGGGCGTCTGTCGCGCTTCTCGGGCGTGCTCCCCCCTTCCGGAGCCCGGTGGACGAGCCTGGGGGGCGGCAGAGGTTGTGCCCCCGAGGCTGTGGCCGCGAACGCTCCAGTGGGCCGTGTGCTTACCCATACCGCAGACCCCCCCCCACCCCTCCCACGGCCAGTCGTGGACTTGGTGGCTCGTGGAGCGCCTCCGTGGGCCCGAAGGGCAGAGACGATGGGTGGGGGATGACGCACCCTCGGTGAGAAAGCCTTCTCTAGCGATCCGAGAGGGAGCCTTGGGGTACCGGACCCCCCAGCCGCTGCCCCTCCCAAGCGTGCAGTGGGCCACGGTGGCCACTGCCAGAGCCATGTGGGTGGCAGAGGCCCTCGCCCTCGCGGGGAGGGCTTGCGCCGGCCCCGCGGTGGGGCCGAGTGCCGCTCTTTGCCTACCGCGGCCCGCGCCTCCCCCCTCTGAGTCGGGGGAGGGTCCCGCCAGGCCGGCGTCCGGCGCGGGGCCGTGTGTGCGCGTGTGTGTGCGCGTGCGGTGACCCGCGCGGTGGCGAGCCCGAGGTGGGGTTCGGGGACGCACGGACGTCCCGACTCCCCAGTCCCGCAGCCGCGAGGAGCCCGTCGCGCCTGCCCTCGCCGCGAGTCGCGGCCGGGGGCGGTGTGTGGGCACGGTGCGGGTCGCCTCGCTCGGGAGCGTTTCCCTGGGGCGCGAGCCCCGGGGGTCGGACTCAGATGAAGGCGGATGTGGCGAGGACGGAGGAGGTTGAGTTTGGGCGGACGGGTCCCTCCGTGTCACGCGGGGGGAAACCGTCGCACACGGGCCCCGGCGGCGGGGCCGGGTCGTGGGAGACCCCCAGGGTGGCCGGGGCCGGCCGGCGTCCCAGGCGTCGTGGGACCGCCCTCGTGTGTGTGGCGGTGGGACCCCGCGCTTGTTTCCCTGGCGGGCCCGGTCGTGCCTCGGCCCTTCCTGTCCCTGGGCGGGCGCCCCTGCGCCCCTGCCCCGCGGCCCTCGCCGCTGTGTGTGTGCGTGCCGCCCCCTCCCCGTGGCCGCCGGCCCTCCCCGGCCCCCAGCCCTCCGTGCCCCTTTCCCCGTCTGGGATCGAGCCGGCCTCGCCCACGTGAGGCTGTCGCCCGCCCCGGCCGCCGCGGCGGGCGGCGTCCCCGGGTGGAGTGCTCACGGTCCCTGAGGCGGGGGAGTCGGGCGCGGCGGCGGAGGCGTGTGTGGCGGGGCACGTGGGGCGGCCGGTGTGCGCGCGGGAGAGTGTTGTTGTCGCGGGGCTGGCCGCGGCTCGTGGGTGTTTGGCGGTGGTGGGCGCGAGCCCCGCGAGGGGGGCACCCTGGTGGGGGGCCGAGGAGGCCAGTCGGCGTCCTGGGTGCCGCGGGACCGCCCCTGCGCTGGAGGCCTCTGGCGGTGAGACCCCGTGTCGTGCCCCGGCGGCCGACTCGCGTCCGTGCCCTTAGGATGGCCCCCGGGCCTCCCTCGCGTCGGCGCGCGTCCGCCCCCGCCCACCACGTCTTCCGCGAGGTCGTCGCCGCGCCTCCGCGGCGGCGGCCGAGCCAGCCGCGCCTCGTCGGCCCTGTCTCCCGTCCGTCCATCCGCCCCGTCCGTCGCGTCTGCCGACCCCCGGGCCGCGTCCCGGTGTGTTTCGCTTCCCGGGCCTGCCGCGGCGCCGCTCCGTGGTCCGCCGCCGCCGCCGCCGCCGCCCGTCCGCCGGCGTCGTTGCGTGTTGGGCGAGGTTGGGGGGACCGCCGTCCGTCCCCCTGCCGCGCCGCGCCCCGCCCCGGCGCGCTCGCCCGAGCGCGGGTCGTCGGGACCCCGGCCGGCCGTCGCGGACCGGCCGCCGTGCCCGCGATGCCCCGCTCCCGTCGGGCGGGCGGGGAGGTGAGGGGTGGCCGGGCCTCGGCCCGAGCCCCCGCCGCCCCCCGTCCGTGTGAGCGCGGGCGAGCGGGCACGCGCCGGCCGGCCTCCGGAGCGACCTGCCGGTGCCCGTGGCCCCGCTCCCGGGCCGCCGAGGT
This sequence comes from Pseudorca crassidens, assembly GCF_039906515.1. Taxonomy (NCBI): domain Eukaryota; kingdom Metazoa; phylum Chordata; class Mammalia; order Artiodactyla; family Delphinidae; genus Pseudorca; species Pseudorca crassidens. The sequence continues at coordinate 659,865 of NW_027136324.1, forward strand.
TGCGGGCCGCGCCGCTTTGGTTGGTGGGGTGGGGGTCGGAGGTGCGGGGAGAGCCCCGGTGGGGCCGCCCCCTTCCCCCCTCCCTCGTCCCTCCACGCCGCGACGTCGCGGCGGCGTGCCGCGACCCCTCGCTGTC
>NW_027136324.1:662500-665000 GCF_039906515.1 Pseudorca crassidens
GGCTCTCCCGGCGCGTCTCTCTCCCGCCCGACCTCCCCGCCACGTCGTCCCCTCGAGGTCTGGGTCCGAGGAGGAGGAGGGGTCCGGGGTTTGGCCGGGCCCGGCCTCCCACGCGTGCCTCCGTCCCCGGTGCCGGTCACGCCCAACCCCGTTCGCGACCGCCCCACACCCCGCGCGGAGCCTCCGGTGCATCTCGGGGTGGGTGGCGCGGCGGTGGCGTGGCGGTGGCGGCTCCCCCTGGGGGGGCCGCCCGCCTGCCCGCCCGTCGCCTTCCCGCCGCCGGCCCTGGGCCGGTTCCCCGCCGGTCGGTCGTCGGTCCTCCGCTCCGTGCCCTCCGCCCCCTCGGCGGGCGCCTCTTTACCTGTGTCCCGAGCCCCGGGACCTCGCCTCCCTCCGTCGTCCGTCCGGCTCTCTCTCGCTCTCTCTCTCTCTTTCGCGCCCTCCCTCCCCGTGCGCCCCCTGCCCGCGCTCGCCACCCGCTTCCCGTCGAAGCTCCCCTTACGCCCTCGGTGGCGACAAGGGGTGCCCCGGGAACGCGGGCGCGGGCCGGGCTAGGGCCACGGGGGCCGGGGGTTTGGGGTTCAGGAGCAGAGAGGGCCGCGTCCGGGCGCGAGCGTGGGGAAGGTCTCCGCCCGGTTTCGGGGACACGGGTGTGGGGGCGTCGTCGGGCGGTGGCCGTGGTGTCTCGTGTGGCGGTCGGCCCGGATCCCCGGCCGGGGTCCCGCGTCACGGGCCGGTAGCGCCGAGGCCCCCGCGTGTTGCGGGCGGCCGCGGGCGGAGAAGCGTGTCGGTCGGTGTCGGGGCGGCGGTGAGCGTGGGGGCGCCCCGCGCCCAGCCCCACCCCCCACGCCTCGCCCGCCTCCCCCCTCTCCAGGTACCTAGCGCGTCCCGGCGCGGAGGTTTAAAGACCCATGGGGGGTCGCCCGTCCGCCTTGGGGTCGGGGCGGTCGGGCCCGCGGGGAGTCGGGAGGCCCCTCCCTTCTCCCCCAGGCTCCGCTTCACCCCCCCCCACCGGCACCTCACCGCACACGGGGCCGGGGCGCCGCGCTGCCGCGGCGCCGCCGGTCCACCCCGCCGCGGCCGTCGGGAGGGGGCTACCCGGCGGCCGTGGTGCGGGCCGGGGCCGTGCGCCGCGCGCCTGCGCGCCCCGCGTCCCCTGTGTGTGTGTGTTGCGCGCACGGTCGGGTTGGGGGGGGCAGGTGGGAACCCCCCGGGCGCCTGTGGGGTGTCCGAGCCCGCCCCGCCCGCGGGGTCGGTGCCGGGCGCCCCGTGGTGAAACCCTCCGGCCCCCTCCGGTCTGCTTGTTTTCTGTCTGACTTGGCCGGCCAGAGGCAGCCCCTCCGGGGGAAGGTGCCGTGCCACCGGCGGGGACCCCCCCCGCCGAAACCCAGAGAAACCAAAACTCGTACGACTCTTAGCGGTGGATCACTCGGCTCGTGCGTCGATGAAGAACGCAGCTAGCTGCGAGAATTAATGTGAATTGCAGGACACATTGATCATCGACACTTCGAACGCACTTGCGGCCCCGGGTTCCTCCCGGGGCTACGCCTGTCTGAGCGTCGCTTGACGATCAATCGCCCCCCCCGGGGTGTGCGTGCGTGCGCGCGCGCGCGCGCGCGCCTTCCCGGGGGTGGCGCGGCTGGGGGTTTGCTCGCAGGGCCGCCGGGGCCCTCCGTCCCCCTAAGTGCAGACGCGGCGCCCCCCGTCCACGGGGGCGCGCTGCCCGCGAGCGGGAAGAGAAGGGGAGAGAGAGAGAGCTCGCGACGAGGCCCTGGCCGCGTGGCCTCCGCGGTCGGTCCCCCTTCGGGAAGCGCCCTCGCGCCGCAAGCGGTCTCTGGGCGCTACCCCCGGGGTGTCGGTGGGCGGGGACGGTCCCGCGCCCTCGCGGCCGGGGCCGGCGGTGGTGGTTGGGCCGCGTCCGTTCCGCCGTCGTACGCCGCCCGCCCCCGGCGGCGTCCCGGCGAGGTCCGGCCCGCCTCCTCCGCGGGGCCCCGACCCGCGCGTCCGGGATCCGTGCCCGCCCCCGCCGCCTCGCCTCGCCATGTCGGGGCGGGCGTCTCGGGCCGAGGCCGAGTCGTGCGTGCGCGGCCGCGCCCCGGGGATGCGTGCCCCGGCGGCGACCCGCGGGACGCCGCGGCGTCGCCTGCCGCCGCGCGCTTTCCCCCGGGCTGCGGCCGCGCCGCTCGGCGCTTCGTGCACGCTCCCCGAGCCGGCCGGCGGTGGGCGCCTGTCGGTGGTGGGCGGGGGCGCACGGCGTCGTCCGTCCGTCGCTCGTCGTGGCGGGGCCGTCTGGCGGCTGCGTGGAGGCTGTGTGGCGTCGGCGGCGTGAGGGGTGGAGAGGCGGAGAACGGAGACGGGGGGAGAGAGAGGGGAGAGCGAGAGAGGGTTGGGAGTCGGTCGGTTCGGTCGGTCGCGGAAGGAGGCGTGGGAGGAGGGCCCGGCGGTCGGGGGGCGACCGCCGGGTTTTCTCCCCACCGCCTTGCCTTCCGCGCCGCCCGCC
>NW_027136324.1:672500-680000 GCF_039906515.1 Pseudorca crassidens
TCCATCCCGATCAGGGTCACGGGCAGAACACAAGGGGCGGCTTCCCTCACTGGGGGCCCCGAACTTAGAAAACTCTCATCTCTGCAAAAAGACAAGCAGTGCTGGCTGGGGCTGGCACATTCTCTTCTTCTCATGGGACTGATGTTGATCTCCATAGCTCAGAAAACACGTGCGAACACTCAGAAGATACCCAAGCACTGTGTCCTTCCTTTACCTGGCTCCCTGTCGCTCACTCTCCGCCTCTGTCTCTGTCTCTGCCACTCGCTGTCTCTTTCTTTCTCCCGGTCTCTCTCTCTCTCTCTCTCTCTCTCTCTCTCTCTCTCTCTCTCTCTCTCTCTCGCTCTCGCTCTCGCTCTCGCTCTCGCTCTCGCTCTCTTGCTCTCTCTCTCTCTCTCTCTCTCTCTCTCTCTCTCTCTCGCGCTCTCTCTCTCTCTCTCTCTCTCTCGCGCTCGCTCTCGCTCTCGCGCTCGCTCTCTCGCGCTCGCGCTCGCTCTCGCGCTCTCCCCCACCCCTGCTCTTCCTCCCCCACTTTATCCCTTTCTTCCCGCCTCCTCTCTTTCTTTCTCTCTGTCTCCCTCTCTGTCTCTCTGTCTCTCTTCTCTCTCTGTCTCTGTCTCTCTGTCTCTGTCTCTCTCCACCCCCCCCGTCTCTCCCTCCCTGTCCCTCCCTGTCTCTCCCTCCCTGTCTCTCCCTCCCTGTCTCTCCCTCCCTCCCTCCCTCCCTCTCTCTTTTTCCTCTCTCTCCCTCTCCTGGCCTCTCCTCCACTTTCTCCCTTCCTCGTTTTCTGTCTCCCTCTCCCTCACCCATCCCCACTCCCCCCCATCCCCGGTCATGGGGCATCCTCATTTTCCATGAGAACTCATGGATTTGGAAGGGATGTTGGACTGATGTTCGCGTGCTACCGGATCCCACTCCCACAGGGATAGCTGCTGCACTGCCTTTGGCAGGCCATGGTGGGTGGGGGTGGTGTCTCTTCTTCTGTATCGGTAGAAATGATTTGAAGAGGAGGCAGGATGGGCATAGGTCCACTGCCTCACACCAAGGCCCTTTGGGAGCATTTCAGTGAATCGGGACAGAACATGTTTCTCCGTGCGGGGAGGGAACCGGAATAGGGCACCCCGAAATGGACCGCTTTGGCACACAGATGAGTTCGAATTGAAGGCGCTTCAGAAACGACGGGTGGGCGACGAGGACGCTCTGCCGCTCTGCCTCTCCCTCTTCTTCCTGACCTGAAAGGAGGACCAAGATCTTCCTCGAGAAGAAGCTCAAGCTCAGAGCCCGCCCTTTCGAGTGACTCCTGGCTTGGGCTTCTCCTGCGTGGGGGTCACGGTGCACGCGTTCCTCAGCCGTGGGTCGCTCTCTTCTCGAGCTGTCTTTTGGGGACAGGGGCCTCTCAGGCAAGAACTCAGAAGGATCGTCGAGGGAACGTCGTTTTTCCTCTCCCACGACTGATGAATGCAGACAGACACACAGGAATCTCGCCCCCCGCTTCCACCCCCGCCCCCCACCCCCCACCCCAAGTGAGAGGAGTCGCCGGACATCCTTGGGGTCACACACAGCCAGCCTCCGTGGCTCTTCTATGTTGCCAGGCTCCCTGGCCTTCACTGCCCCCGCACACCCCCCGTGAAGTTGCATCATCGTTCATAGTGTAAATGCTGTGAGAAGATAAGCTTTTCAAAATAAAATTCTCCCTGTCTTTCCTTCCCAAGAACACCATGAACACCTACTGTCATGTGCAGTGCTTATGGACCCACCTGGAGCAGAGGACCCTCTCCGACAGACACCCTCCCCACCCCACCCCACCCCACCCCACCCCACCCCCAGGAACTCACTTGCTCCGAGTCATCGAGGAGAGGGTGTCTGGTTCCGTGTCTTAAATGGGTGGGCCAATGACACGTCATCTCCTAGTAAGCCATCGGGTTCACCGGTTCGGGTTCGGGTTCGGTGGCATGAAGTACATTTACGTCCTCCTTGAGTTTGACTTTGAAAGTCTTGGGGCCCTGAGTAGGCCGCCCCCAAACGTGCCTCCGTGGCATAGAGAAGTTTTGGAATTAGACTGACAACACCACGAGAGGGACGCTCTGACTCTCTTTTACTTCTCCCCTCTGAAATCAGGAAGAAAATCTCTCACGTGAAAGGGGAGGGGGGCGGGAGGTGTAGACACCATGACGAACTGAACCGCCCTCATGTCTCATGAAATGTTCACGAATCATCTAAGTAGGACTGCTCCTAACGAATAGAGGGCATAGATGTTAACGAGATAAGAATGTTTAAGGGGAACTCTCCCCCCAATGATTGTTTGGCCGACTTCAAGACTTTCCAACATCTCTGGTCATCTCTAGGCTTAGAGGTTGGCTAAGTGCCATTGGCAGGGTGAAATCTCAGCGAGTGTCTACATCACCTCCACATAAGATAAAATACTGAAATGTTCATGGCTCCACAAGTCTAAGGGTCTCCCTGCTTTGGACCTCTTACGGAGGAGAGACTGAGCATGTTTGGTTCCATGCCTAGATAGATCTTGTGCTTTAGGGAAAGAGTGTACTCGGTAGGAGCCTAGACTTCTACAAAGTATTCCATATTCACACTGTTCACTGTGGTTGGCTTCCTTACTTTCACTGACTGACTGAAGAAAAAAAAAAAAAAAAAACAGACAGTGTCCAAGGACGAGGCATTCCAAAGAAGGAACGGAACGTGTGTGGTCCAAGCTACCTGATGTCGCCATCCTCATGGTAGGAAGAGGACTTTTTTGGGGGAGTGGGGAGGCAAAGTAGAAGATATGCAGATAATGTTTGGGGGAAGGAGAAAGAGATTTTAGTCCTAAAGGTGGTCACTTCTCAATGGAAAAGAAAGAAAACGAGGGACAGGCTAAAAATGGGCACAGACGATTGGAAAAGGTGTGTGAAGAAAATGGTCTTTGGAAAGGAATCGGATCCGTGGTCAGGACTGACTGGATAAGATGAGGATGGATTCAAAGACAGAAATGAGTTTTCGTATCAACGTGAAACAAGTGCAAAAATAGAATTTAGTTGTCTCTCTATGTTAAAAGGACAAGGTTTGGGTTTGGGTTTAGGGTTTGGGTTTTTCTTTCATCAGTCTGCTCTGTCCATCATGAGAGATTAGATTAGATTAGGAAAGGTTTCTTCCTTTATCTTTAAGGAGAGAAGGAAGGAAAGAAAGAAAGAGAGAGAGAGAGAGAGAGAGAGAGAGAGAGAAGGAAGGAAGGAAGGAAGGAAGGAAGGAAGGAAGAAAGGAAGGAAGGAAGGAAGGAAGGAAGGAAGGAAGGAAGGAAGGAAGGAAGGAAGGAAGGAAGGAAGGAAAAGGAAGCAAGAAAGAAAAGCTTATGCCTTGTCAAAAGTCATCACTTATTTTCTAGGTTGCCGTTATCAGGTCTCGGAGGACTCACATCAGCTTAGTCCTCTCGAGATTCAAAGAACCAGGTGTGGCTCGGAACTGAAGAAGAAGCTTCTCTCTCTGCCTAGCAAGTCTCTCCTTGGGATGTCGGTGACCTGGCTAGCGAAGCACTGTTTCACAGTGACCTATATCCGATTAAGTGCTTTACAACCTTTTGGATATTTTGGACACACTTGCCCCCCGGTTGAAGGACAGGTGAAGTCCTTTGGACTTAGAACGCACTTTGAGTTAGGATGCAGGAGGAGAGGGCCCTCGAAATAGCCCAAAAATGTGTTCTCTCTCCTGAGAAACGAGAGAGATGAAACTGAGTACGTTTCTTGGAGAGCTTCGATGACACGGGAAGCGTCGTCAAAGAGGAAGGAACAACGTGAAGTCTACTTTGGCTTGTGTCTGTACACCGATGTGTTCTAACTGTTCCAGACATGATGGGATGTTTCTTCCTGGAAGTCTTCTCTGCCCTGGCATAAAGGGTTGTCTGTCGTCGTCAAAATGGAGGCTCACACGAAAGGGACGGAACCCAGTATCAGGGAGGTGTTCTAACCGACGTTCACGCCAAGGCAGCAACAACAGCCTGTTGAAAGGTGGTGGGGGTGGCGGGGCACACGTGGATCGAGTCCATTCTGTCCTGTCAACAGCCGGTCGGGGCTATGGCAGACGGGAGACGGCGGCCCGGCCGGTTGGTTACTCCCTGGCCAACCTCCCCCCTCCCCCACCCCCACACTCCACCTTGCATTCCTTCACCCACCCATGGTGCCTTGAAGATGACCCCAATTGTACATAGACATTGGCGGGAAGATTTCTACAGTCTACCGGCAACGTCTGACCTGTCATGCTTGTAACCCTGGGGGGGGGGGGGGTGGGGGGTGGGAACTATTTTTCTCTCTGGAAAGAAAACCTCCTCTCTCTGGACCCTCTGAACCCCAGCCACTGGACTTCATTCCACTGCCACTTAGTAGGGGTCATCCAAACATTCTTGTGGCCGTAGGTATGTCTTCCGTGTGGGTTGAAGTCTTCCCTCACTCACTGCAAGCCTGATGTCCTCACCGTGGCACAGAGACTGTTAAAAAAACAAAATGTGTTTGCCACTTGGGGTCTACCTTCCACAGCCTCCCCTGTGATCAGATCACGGCACCCGCTTCGCTGGGCAAATCCTACAATCCTTCACAGAAGCTCTTGCAAACTTTTTGGAACCGTCACTCGTCCAGTCACGCTCGATCATCAGGCAAGGTCGGCAGAACCGATGGAAAGACTGGACTCCAAGTAGAACAAGGATGACTTACACGGGATTGAATGAACTGATGAACAGGATGATAATGTGTATGACTACTTGTGTAAAGTAGGACGGATTGGGGAAGCGGGGGATAACTTAGGGGGTTGGGATGACCATGTACACATGACTGTACATAAAATCGGTAATCAACAAGCAAGCGCCTCCTACTATATAGCACAGGAAACTCTACTCAATACTTTGTAATAAACCTATGAGAGAAAAGAATGTGAAAAAAAAAAAAACCCTACGTAAAATACCTTTATATATATATATATATATATATATATATATATATATATATATATATATATATACACACATATATATACATATACACACACACACACGTATGTAGGTATATGTATATACATGTATGTATGTATATATATGTATATGTATATATGGAGGGGGGGAGAGAGAGAGAGAGAGAGAGACAGAGAGAGACAGAGACAGAGGCAGAGACACTGAGACAGAGAGACAGAGAGAAAGAAGAGACAGAGAGACAGAGGGATTAGGACTGATTCTTAAATCTTTTGTTTTCCAGGTACAAGGAAAAACAAAAACAAACCAACAAAACCCAATTTTCTTTTTTCTTTTTTCTTTTTTTTTATTTTTAAAGATGGACCTCCATTTGGTAACTTATACCTCTGTCAGCAGGATGGAATCACTGATCTTTTTCTCCCTACCTTCCTTAATTCAGAAACTCTCAGTGAGGCTTCTTATTTCCTTGGCAACCGAGTTATTTGCATACGTTACTTGGAGGCCAAAATTATGTTTCCATAAAACGGGGATACTCACTTGTGGATATGAAGTTCTGGAGCTACTCGTTTCCCTTAGGGTGTTGTTCTTAACCTGAAAACTGGACTGCATCCCGAAGTTTTTTGAGTTCCCTCCAATATCTGGCTACGACTCTCCCCATGAACGTTTGCCATTTTCTCCCACCCTTTTGACTTGGCCTCACTGAGAACTAAAATGGCCCTTTGCCTGAAGCTCTGCAAACGGAAGCTAGAGAACTTGACGAAACGGCCACAACGGCTCCTATGGAAACAATCCTCGTGCCTGTTTCTTTGAGAGCCACTCCGAAATTTGAACCAAACACCCGACGACATCATCAGAGGTGTTGCAGACTTCTAAAGTTGCTTCGACCCTGACATCTAGAAATCTCCTTCACTCACTCACTCACTCACTCACTCACTCACTCACACACACACACACACACACACACACACACACACACACACACACACACATCCCTACACACACGAGTCACCAGCTCAGCTTTAATATGTTCCAAGGAACTTTCAGAGGAGGGAACTCTTGGGCTCCAGAGTAGGCCGCCCCAAAATCTGCCTCCATGCTCTATTGATTATTTTGAATTCAAGTGACTTAAGAACCGGCCAGCACAAGAGGGACACACTGGCCCGCCTTTCTGTCCTCCTGCGGAGGAAGATCTCAAGTGAAGACATCTGCTTCCATGCATGTCCATGATTCTCAAATGGTGTAGTGGGGTTTCCTGGGTTAGGAAAAGGAGGGGACATCTTTTGCCTGGAAAAAAAGGCCTGTTTCTCACACAACCTCCTCCCATCCCTTACCTCTCTCCCTCCTTCCCTCCCTGCAGTTTGGAGGGGACAGCCTAAGGGTGGGGAAATTGGGGAAAGAAAAAAGACAAAGCCATTCATTAAAGAGAAGCTCGAGGCAAAGTCAAAGGCTCCGACTTGACCGGAGAGCTTTCTGCATTTGAATGGAGCGATTGAACGAGGCCCTGCCGAATGAATCGTCCGGACCTCCCCTCCCCTCCCCCGCTCCTGGCAAAGGTCAGTCCAGGGGACTTAGGAAGGAGCTCTGGAGAAGGAACGGGGGTGGGGGTGGGGGTGGGGGCGGGACCAACAGACAATAGCCGCTGCCTGCCTGCCTGCCTGCCTGCCTGCCGGGCTGAGGCCTGAGGCCTGAGGCCTGAGGCCTGAGGGTCACCACGCTGGCTCTTGCAACACAATCCCTTCCAGGAAACTGCTGTGATGACTGTTTGGCAGTGAAGGATCAACTCTGAACTCTCTTGGCCTATTTCTGCAAAAGGCCCGAGCCTCAGCTACGACAGATTCTCTGGGTTTCTTGGCACAGGGACTGACCCGCACCCTCCCGTCCTGTCAGATCCTCCTTTGTACACACGCCTCCACTCACTGGAAGGGTTCTTTGGCCTCGTCCAGAAAACGAACATACAAAAAGAAACCCACAAACAAGACTGAAATGATGTGTTGGTAGTTATGGGAAAGAAACCTGCTCCTCTCACACACCTGAGGGCAGGAAGCGAAGGCAGGTTCTCGGCCGGAGGGGGACGGGGTGAACCGAGGTCGGTCAGCGCCCCCCTCCCCCCGCTTCTCTCCCGGGTGACGTGGGCCCCCCTTCCCCGCCTCTCTCTGCGCCCCCCATCCCCACCCCGCCCTGGTTCTGATATTTCACTCGGGAAACTTCTCTAGGCCGGCCGAGATGCCAGCTTGCTGTCCTGCCGTTTCATGTCCATCTCTATCAGCCATGTCCAAAAGGCACGGGAAATCATGGACAGCAGATAGCGCACCCAGAGTGTGTGTGTGTGTGTGTGTGTGTGTGTGTGTGTGTGTGTGTGTGTGTGTGTGTGTGTGTGTGTGTTTTGCTGGGGTTTCTGTCTGCGTGTGTGTTTGCTTTTGGTTTGGCTTTTTTTTTTTTTTTCTTCGATAAACTCGCCCCATTTGGGAGTCGGGTGGAACACGGCGGGTGTCTCCTGGCCTGCCGCCCTAACAAACCCCAAAGAGACTCATTTTGGGGTCTCGGCCAGCCAGGTCCCC
>NW_027136324.1:685000-690000 GCF_039906515.1 Pseudorca crassidens
TTCCTTTTCTTTCCTTTCCTTTCCTTTTCTCTTCTCTTCTCTTCTCGTCTCTTCTTTTCTTTATTTTCCCTAACGAAAAGGTTCAGTTTGGGCCTCCAGTTCACTTTCCTCGCTGGGTTGCTTGTTTTCTGGAAGCTGAGTGGTGAGAGGCCTTGGTCTGTTTTGGATAGGCTCCCCTTACGGGATGTGCTTGGGCTTGTCCTAGGCCTTTATACGTCCACGTATACCTGTGCCACAAGCACACGCGATGCACGTACGTATACTATACGTGCACGCTTTTTCCTTTGTTTTGAAGGCCAGAGTAGTTGTACGGCTTGACTTCTTCGCTGGTATGGTTTGTCGTGGTCTCGGTGGGGCTACAGTCCGTTGTCGATACTTACCGCATTCCACACACACACACACACACACACGCACACGCACACGCACACGCACACGCACACGCTCGCACTCGGGGTGTTGCATTGAGTAGATGTGCCCGAACTCAGTTTCTTTAGTGGATGGCTATGGACTCCACCCTCGCCCCCCCTCCGCCCCCCCACCCGCCCGCATTCCCCCGAGCCCCGCCTCCCCCATCCCCCACCCCCACGCCCACCCCCGCCCGTGGACTGTGGTCAGTCCATTTTGAAATCCATGTTTTCTCGTGACCGCGGGTGCGTTTTCCCCACCCACGCACCCATGTGTTGTCTTTGGACTTTGTCGCCGTCCGGGCAGAGATAGTTGTTTGTTTCCGCTTGTATGTGTGGGGTCGGAGGGTATCCTTCCTTTCCTTTCTAGGTTCTGGGCTTTGCGTGTCTGCTTCCGACAGACCTCCACCGTTCGAGAGAGGATGAATTCCTGCGTTGTTCTCTGAGTGCTTGCCTGGTTTCGGTTTGCCAGTCCCCGCCTTCCCTCCCTCCCTCCCTCCCTCCCTCCCTCCCTCCGTCCGGGCAGCCGGGGATCTTGCTCGTGACCCTCTGGGCACCCCGTGCCGGCCGCCCCGGGCCCCGCCGGCGTCTCCGTGGGATTTGCCCCCGCCGAGGAGTCGCGTGGGGAGCGCGTTTCCTTCGAGGCGGCCTCCCGGCGACGTCTTCCCAGCTTCCCCGGCCACCCCCCCCCCCCCCCCCGTCTGCTGCCGGGGTCGCGCCGTGTCGTGCCGTCCCGGGAGCTAGCTCCGAGACGGACGCCTCGGGGCCGCGCCAGACGCCCGCCGGCTCGCCCCGGCGGGCCGAGCTCGGGCGTTTGGGCGGCCCGGCGCTGCTGCATCCTCGGTGGCCGGCCGGCGACAGGGAACCCGGCCCGGGGACGTTGGAGCCGTTGTCGGGAGCCACCTGGCGGCCGCTTTTATATTGTCCCTTGTCTCTGGAGCTTCGGCGACCTTCGTGAGGGCTGTGACTCGGCCGCCGGGCCCGAGGCAGAGTTCCGGGAGCCGGGCGACGCTGGCGGTGACTGTCCCGGTGGGGCCCAGGCGTGGGCGCCTCCTGCTGTCGCTTGAGATTGGGCGTGCAGGCCTATGAGGGTGTGACTGTCGCCGCGCTCTCGAGCCGGTCTGTGGGGCCGCCTGGCCTGGTCGACCAGCATCCGGCCGCGGGGACCGACCCGGCCACCCGACCCTCCTTCCTTCCTTCCCTCCCTCCCCCCCCCCCCACCGCCCGGTCCCCACAGCGCCCCGCTCCGGAGGTGGGGACCGGCCCGTGCCCGTGCCCGTGCGTTTAGGCCGGTGGAGGGCGCGACGGGCTCGTTGGCGGGCGCGCGTGGGTCCCGGTGGTCGGATTCTTTCTGACCGATGCTTTTCCGAGTCGGACTCCGGAGGTGGGGACCGGGCTGGGCCGCGAGGGGTGACCCGGAGAGAGAGGCCCGGGCCCGGGTGCGGTCCCTCGTGGGCTCCGGTCGCCTGGGAGGTGCCTCCGTGCGAAAATGTTTCCAAGTCCCCCTGGGTCCGGGGACGCGGACGGGCCGGGACCTGCTCGCGCGGGTGGCCGGGGAGGGCGCACCCGGCCCTTTAGCGGGCCCACGTGGGTCCCGGTCGGCGGACGCGACTTTTTCTCACCCTCCCCCGCCCCCTCCTCCACCGCGAGTCCCGGCCGGGGTGGGGGTGGCGGTGGGGACCGGCCCGAGTCGTACTGGGTGGCCCGGATAGGGCGGCCTGGGCCCGGGCGCGGTCCCTCGTGGGCCCCGCTCGTCAGAGGCGGCAGAGTGGGATAGTTCCTTTTCTGTAACCAAGTCTTCGCCCGGGGACTCGGAGGGACGGCGGTACGGTACCTGCTCGCGCGGGCGATCCGGGGAGGGCGACCCCGGCCCGCTCGCTGCCTCTGCCACGTTTTCCCGCCCCGCCCCGCTCCACTCTGCCGCCCCCCCCCCCCCCCCCCCCGCTCCTCGGGTCGACCAGATGGCCCCGAGAGAGCTCCGGGGCTGCTGTGGATGGGGAAGTGTTGGGGAGAGGTAGCCGGGCCGAGGTCCCGGGGAGCCCCCCCGAGGTTCGTGGATGGGCCCCGCTGCCGGGCGCCGTGATTTTTTTCGCCTGAAATGGGCCTTTTTTACCACCAGATAGGTGCTGACACGGTCTCCTCTGGCATCTCTCGCTGGGGGTTCTGGGACTCTGGACGCGCGCAGGGCGCTGGGCTTTGGACCGCCGTCCGGCGCCCGAACCGGCCCTTGCCACTTGAGCCGCCCGCTTGGGCCTGCGCGCCGGCTCTCGTGTGTGCGCCCGGCTGACCCGACCCGCGGTGCCGCCTCCGGTCTCTGGCTCACCCGAGGGCGGCGGGGCGAGGTGGTGCGTGGGTCTTCTACCCCGTGTGACTCCCCTTCCCCGCCGCAGGCACCCGGTGGTGGCTGAGACGACCCCAACCCGCAGGCTCCGTGCCACGTGTCAGGCGTTCTCCTCGCGGGGTCGTCGGCCACTGTTGCCCGAGAAGGCAAGAGGGAGCGAAGGGGGGGGCTGGGTGCCGGCTGAGGCTGAAGCAGGCTCCTCCGGTGAGGGTCCTCGCCGTGCCCCTCCTCCCTCGGGGCCCTCGTGGCCCCTGGCTCTCTGGATTGACTGATCGATGTGGTGATGTCGCGCTCTCCTGGGCCGGGCCTTAAGTCGCGCCAGACGAGGGACGGACGTTCTTGGCGAACGGGACCGCTCTTCTCGTTCTGTCCGCGGGCCCCTCGCCTCTCTTGTCACGCCCTGCCGGCCTGCCGAGGGGTGTGTGGGAGGCAGGGGTGGTGGTCTCCGGCCCTGACCTGCGGTCTCCCGCCTCCTGCCTCATGGCGTGGGCGGGGCCGTGGTCCTCGGACGCAGCAGACGCTCTCGCTTCGCCTCCTTGGCGTGTGCCTCGCGGGCGGTCCTCCCCGCGTCGGTGGGGGCCGTCCCGCCGCTGCGCCGCGCGCCCGCTGCCGGCGCGTGAGCGTGACTTGCTCGGTCCTCTGTGGTGCCCCTGGAGCGCTCCAGGTCGTCCCTCAGGCGCGCGAGGCCGAGCGGTGGTGTCGTTCCCTTTTCCCAGCGTGCTCCTCGGGGTCTCCGCCGCGGTGGTGTGTCCCGTGAGTGGCTCTCTTGGGGGGGTCGAGACGGTAAAGGGCGCGGGGGCTTGCCTCTGTTTCTCTCCCTCGGTGGGGGACGGGGGCCTGCCACCTCGTCGCCATCGTCCTCCCACGGTGTGCCGTGGGGGGGACTGACTTCGTGGCCGGGCCGACGCCGCGTGTGCCGCCGCCCCCCACTTGCGTGTGTGTGGGGAGTCGCACACGGGCGTGGGTGCGATCGCGTTGGGCCGGGGCCTGTGAGAAGGGGGCGTCTGTCGCGCTTCTCGGGCGTGCTCCCCCCTTCCGGAGCCCGGTGGACGAGCCTGGGGGGCGGCAGAGGTTGTGCCCCCGAGGCTGTGGCCGCGAACGCTCCAGTGGGCCGTGTGCTTACCCATACCGCAGACCCCCCCCCACCCCTCCCACGGCCAGTCGTGGACTTGGTGGCTCGTGGAGCGCCTCCGTGGGCCCGAAGGGCAGAGACGATGGGTGGGGGATGACGCACCCTCGGTGAGAAAGCCTTCTCTAGCGATCCGAGAGGGAGCCTTGGGGTACCGGGCCCCCCAGCCGCTGCCCCTCCCAAGCGTGCAGTGGGCCACGGTGGCCACTGCCAGAGCCACGTGGGTGGCAGAGGCCCTCGCCCTCGCGGGGAGGGCTTGCGCCGGCCCCGCGGTGGGGCCGAGTGCCGCTCTTTGCCTACCGCGGCCCGCGCCTCCCCCCTCTGAGTCGGGGGAGGGTCCCGCCAGGCCGGCGTCCGGCGCGGGGCCGTGTGTGCGCGTGTGTGTGCGCGTGCGGTGACCCGCGCGGTGGCGAGCCCGAGGTGGGGTTCGGGGACGCACGGACGTCCCGACTCCCCAGTCCCGCAGCCGCGAGGAGCCCGTCGCGCCTGCCCTCGCCGCGAGTCGCGGCCGGGGGCGGTGTGTGGGCACGGTGCGGGTCGCCTCGCTCGGGAGCGTTTCCCTGGGGCGCGAGCCCCGGGGGTCGGACTCAGATGAAGGCGGATGTGGCGAGGACGGAGGAGGTTGAGTTTGGGCGGACGGGTCCCTCCGTGTCACGCGGGGGGAAACCGTCGCACACGGGCCCCGGCGGCGGGGCCGGGTCGTGGGAGACCCCCAGGGTGGCCGGGGCCGGCCGGCGTCCCAGGCGTCGTGGGACCGCCCTCGTGTGTGTGGCGGTGGGACCCCGCGCTTGTTTCCCTGGCGGGCCCGGTCGTGCCTCGGCCCTTCCTGTCCCTGGGCGGGCGCCCCTGCGCCCCTGCCCCGCGGCCCTCGCCGCTGTGTGTGTGCGTGCCGCCCCCTCCCCGTGGCCGCCGGCCCTCCCCGGCCCCCAGCCCTCCGTGCCCCTTTCCCCGTCTGGGATCGAGCCGGCCTCGCCCACGTGAGGCTGTCGCCCGCCCCGGCCGCCGCGGCGGGCGGCGTCCCCGGGTGGAGTGCTCACGGTCCCTGAGGCGGGGGAGTCGGGCGCGGCGGCGGAGGCGTGTGTGGCGGGGCACGTGGGGCGGCCGGTGTGCGCGCGGGAGAGTGTTG
>NW_027136324.1:702500-712500 GCF_039906515.1 Pseudorca crassidens
CTTCCGGGTCCGCGGTCCGCGGTCCGCGGTCCCCGGTCCCCGGTCGCCGGTGTCCCCGGTGTCCCCGGTGTCCCCAGGTCCCCAGTCCCCAGTGCCCCGTCCGCGGCCGTCGCTGAGCGGTGAAATGCGCACCAGGAGGATCGGGTTCGTCATCGTGTCCCCGCCGCCCTGCTGCTCCCGATCCCGATCCCGATGCGGCCCGCTCACTCGACTGCCCGTTGTCGGGCGCCACCTGCCGGTCGGTCGCTTTTTATACGGGCCAAAGAGGTCGACCAGATGGCTGGGCCGGCCTAGGTGGGCGGGGCCAACCTCTGAGTGACGGAGGTATTCGAGTGGGAGCAAGGAGGGCAGGGGATTCTAGATCGTGGGCCGGAGGCCAGGGAGGGGGGCGAGGGATGGTAGCCACTCTAGTCTATTTTTGTTCTTTTTTAATGAACGCTTTTAAAATTGATTGATTGATTGATTGATTGATTGATTGATTGATTGATTGATTCACTCACTCACTCACTCACTCACTCACTCCATTCATTCATTCATTCATTCAATTCCGTGCAGTGGAAGGATGGAGACCTAACCTAACCACTAGACCGCCAGGGAAGCCCTTAGCCACGCTAGCCCTCATCCATGTTTTTCAGGATCATTGAGAATCATTCATCTGACGGGATGGACTGGAGAGATCTTGTCCACGCATACAGGAGAGATCCATTGGAGGTTCCAGAACTTGGGTCTCTTGGCAAGGGCGTATCATGTTTAACATGGAAAGGACTATGCCAACGGTGGTCTCAGAATGAATGGAGTGTGCAAAGAGGTAGAAAGAGAGGTTCCCGACTTGGGGGGGGGGGTGCGGGGAGGGGGGAAAGCCCCAACCACGTCGCCTCGTCCTCCATCCATCCCGATCAGGGTCACGGGCAGAACACAAGGGGCGGCTTCCCTCACTGGGGGCCCCGAACTTAGAAAACTCTCATCTCTGCAAAAAGACAAGCAGTGCTGGCTGGGGCTGGCACATTCTCTTCTTCTCATGGGACTGATGTTGATCTCCATAGCTCAGAAAACACGTGCGAACACTCAGAAGATACCCAAGCACTGTGTCCTTCCTTTACCTGGCTCCCTGTCGCTCACTCTCCGCCTCTGTCTCTGTCTCTGCCACTCGCTGTCTCTTTCTTTCTCCCGGTCTCTCTCTCTCTCTCTCTCTCTCTCTCTCTCTCTCTCTCTCTCTCTCTCTCTCGCTCTCGCTCTCGCTCTCGCTCTCGCTCTCGCTCTCTTGCTCTCTCTCTCTCTCTCTCTCTCTCTCTCTCTCTCTCTCGCGCTCTCTCTCTCTCTCTCTCTCTCTCTCGCGCTCGCTCTCGCTCTCGCGCTCGCTCTCTCGCGCTCGCGCTCGCTCTCGCGCTCTCCCCCACCCCTGCTCTTCCTCCCCCACTTTATCCCTTTCTTCCCGCCTCCTCTCTTTCTTTCTCTCTGTCTCCCTCTCTGTCTCTCTGTCTCTCTTCTCTCTCTGTCTCTGTCTCTCTGTCTCTGTCTCTCTCCACCCCCCCCGTCTCTCCCTCCCTGTCCCTCCCTGTCTCTCCCTCCCTGTCTCTCCCTCCCTGTCTCTCCCTCCCTCCCTCCCTCCCTCTCTCTTTTTCCTCTCTCTCCCTCTCCTGGCCTCTCCTCCACTTTCTCCCTTCCTCGTTTTCTGTCTCCCTCTCCCTCACCCATCCCCACTCCCCCCCATCCCCGGTCATGGGGCATCCTCATTTTCCATGAGAACTCATGGATTTGGAAGGGATGTTGGACTGATGTTCGCGTGCTACCGGATCCCACTCCCACAGGGATAGCTGCTGCACTGCCTTTGGCAGGCCATGGTGGGTGGGGGTGGTGTCTCTTCTTCTGTATCGGTAGAAATGATTTGAAGAGGAGGCAGGATGGGCATAGGTCCACTGCCTCACACCAAGGCCCTTTGGGAGCATTTCAGTGAATCGGGACAGAACATGTTTCTCCGTGCGGGGAGGGAACCGGAATAGGGCACCCCGAAATGGACCGCTTTGGCACACAGATGAGTTCGAATTGAAGGCGCTTCAGAAACGACGGGTGGGCGACGAGGACGCTCTGCCGCTCTGCCTCTCCCTCTTCTTCCTGACCTGAAAGGAGGACCAAGATCTTCCTCGAGAAGAAGCTCAAGCTCAGAGCCCGCCCTTTCGAGTGACTCCTGGCTTGGGCTTCTCCTGCGTGGGGGTCACGGTGCACGCGTTCCTCAGCCGTGGGTCGCTCTCTTCTCGAGCTGTCTTTTGGGGACAGGGGCCTCTCAGGCAAGAACTCAGAAGGATCGTCGAGGGAACGTCGTTTTTCCTCTCCCACGACTGATGAATGCAGACAGACACACAGGAATCTCGCCCCCCGCTTCCACCCCCGCCCCCCACCCCCCACCCCAAGTGAGAGGAGTCGCCGGACATCCTTGGGGTCACACACAGCCAGCCTCCGTGGCTCTTCTATGTTGCCAGGCTCCCTGGCCTTCACTGCCCCCGCACACCCCCCGTGAAGTTGCATCATCGTTCATAGTGTAAATGCTGTGAGAAGATAAGCTTTTCAAAATAAAATTCTCCCTGTCTTTCCTTCCCAAGAACACCATGAACACCTACTGTCATGTGCAGTGCTTATGGACCCACCTGGAGCAGAGGACCCTCTCCGACAGACACCCTCCCCACCCCACCCCACCCCACCCCACCCCACCCCCAGGAACTCACTTGCTCCGAGTCATCGAGGAGAGGGTGTCTGGTTCCGTGTCTTAAATGGGTGGGCCAATGACACGTCATCTCCTAGTAAGCCATCGGGTTCACCGGTTCGGGTTCGGGTTCGGTGGCATGAAGTACATTTACGTCCTCCTTGAGTTTGACTTTGAAAGTCTTGGGGCCCTGAGTAGGCCGCCCCCAAACGTGCCTCCGTGGCATAGAGAAGTTTTGGAATTAGACTGACAACACCACGAGAGGGACGCTCTGACTCTCTTTTACTTCTCCCCTCTGAAATCAGGAAGAAAATCTCTCACGTGAAAGGGGAGGGGGGCGGGAGGTGTAGACACCATGACGAACTGAACCGCCCTCATGTCTCATGAAATGTTCACGAATCATCTAAGTAGGACTGCTCCTAACGAATAGAGGGCATAGATGTTAACGAGATAAGAATGTTTAAGGGGAACTCTCCCCCCAATGATTGTTTTCCATAGGCCGACTTCAAGACTTTCCAACATCTCTGGTCATCTCTAGGCTTAGAGGTTGGCTAAGTGCCATTGGCAGGGTGAAATCTCAGCGAGTGTCTACATCACCTCCACATAAGATAAAATACTGAAATGTTCATGGCTCCACAAGTCTAAGGGTCTCCCTGCTTTGGACCTCTTACGGAGGAGAGACTGAGCATGTTTGGTTCCATGCCTAGATAGATCTTGTGCTTTAGGGAAAGAGTGTACTCGGTAGGAGCCTAGACTTCTACAAAGTATTCCATATTCACACTGTTCACTGTGGTTGGCTTCCTTACTTTCACTGACTGACTGAAGAAAAAAAAAAAAAAAAAACAGACAGTGTCCAAGGACGAGGCATTCCAAAGAAGGAACGGAACGTGTGTGGTCCAAGCTACCTGATGTCGCCATCCTCATGGTAGGAAGAGGACTTTTTTGGGGGAGTGGGGAGGCAAAGTAGAAGATATGCAGATAATGTTTGGGGGAAGGAGAAAGAGATTTTAGTCCTAAAGGTGGTCACTTCTCAATGGAAAAGAAAGAAAACGAGGGACAGGCTAAAAATGGGCACAGACGATTGGAAAAGGTGTGTGAAGAAAATGGTCTTTGGAAAGGAATCGGATCCGTGGTCAGGACTGACTGGATAAGATGAGGATGGATTCAAAGACAGAAATGAGTTTTCGTATCAACGTGAAACAAGTGCAAAAATAGAATTTAGTTGTCTCTCTATGTTAAAAGGACAAGGTTTGGGTTTGGGTTTAGGGTTTGGGTTTTTCTTTCATCAGTCTGCTCTGTCCATCATGAGAGATTAGATTAGATTAGGAAAGGTTTCTTCCTTTATCTTTAAGGAGAGAAGGAAGGAAAGAAAGAAAGAGAGAGAGAGAGAGAGAGAGAGAGAGAGAGAAGGAAGGAAGGAAGGAAGGAAGGAAGGAAGGAAGAAAGGAAGGAAGGAAGGAAGGAAGGAAGGAAGGAAGGAAGGAAGGAAGGAAGGAAGGAAGGAAGGAAGGAAAAGGAAGCAAGAAAGAAAAGCTTATGCCTTGTCAAAAGTCATCACTTATTTTCTAGGTTGCCGTTATCAGGTCTCGGAGGACTCACATCAGCTTAGTCCTCTCGAGATTCAAAGAACCAGGTGTGGCTCGGAACTGAAGAAGAAGCTTCTCTCTCTGCCTAGCAAGTCTCTCCTTGGGATGTCGGTGACCTGGCTAGCGAAGCACTGTTTCACAGTGACCTATATCCGATTAAGTGCTTTACAACCTTTTGGATATTTTGGACACACTTGCCCCCCGGTTGAAGGACAGGTGAAGTCCTTTGGACTTAGAACGCACTTTGAGTTAGGATGCAGGAGGAGAGGGCCCTCGAAATAGCCCAAAAATGTGTTCTCTCTCCTGAGAAACGAGAGAGATGAAACTGAGTACGTTTCTTGGAGAGCTTCGATGACACGGGAAGCGTCGTCAAAGAGGAAGGAACAACGTGAAGTCTACTTTGGCTTGTGTCTGTACACCGATGTGTTCTAACTGTTCCAGACATGATGGGATGTTTCTTCCTGGAAGTCTTCTCTGCCCTGGCATAAAGGGTTGTCTGTCGTCGTCAAAATGGAGGCTCACACGAAAGGGACGGAACCCAGTATCAGGGAGGTGTTCTAACCGACGTTCACGCCAAGGCAGCAACAACAGCCTGTTGAAAGGTGGTGGGGGTGGCGGGGCACACGTGGATCGAGTCCATTCTGTCCTGTCAACAGCCGGTCGGGGCTATGGCAGACGGGAGACGGCGGCCCGGCCGGTTGGTTACTCCCTGGCCAACCTCCCCCCTCCCCCACCCCCACACTCCACCTTGCATTCCTTCACCCACCCATGGTGCCTTGAAGATGACCCCAATTGTACATAGACATTGGCGGGAAGATTTCTACAGTCTACCGGCAACGTCTGACCTGTCATGCTTGTAACCCTGGGGGGGGGGGGGGTGGGGGGTGGGAACTATTTTTCTCTCTGGAAAGAAAACCTCCTCTCTCTGGACCCTCTGAACCCCAGCCACTGGACTTCATTCCACTGCCACTTAGTAGGGGTCATCCAAACATTCTTGTGGCCGTAGGTATGTCTTCCGTGTGGGTTGAAGTCTTCCCTCACTCACTGCAAGCCTGATGTCCTCACCGTGGCACAGAGACTGTTAAAAAAACAAAATGTGTTTGCCACTTGGGGTCTACCTTCCACAGCCTCCCCTGTGATCAGATCACGGCACCCGCTTCGCTGGGCAAATCCTACAATCCTTCACAGAAGCTCTTGCAAACTTTTTGGAACCGTCACTCGTCCAGTCACGCTCGATCATCAGGCAAGGTCGGCAGAACCGATGGAAAGACTGGACTCCAAGTAGAACAAGGATGACTTACACGGGATTGAATGAACTGATGAACAGGATGATAATGTGTATGACTACTTGTGTAAAGTAGGACGGATTGGGGAAGCGGGGGATAACTTAGGGGGTTGGGATGACCATGTACACATGACTGTACATAAAATCGGTAATCAACAAGCAAGCGCCTCCTACTATATAGCACAGGAAACTCTACTCAATACTTTGTAATAAACCTATGAGAGAAAAGAATGTGAAAAAAAAAAAAACCCTACGTAAAATACCTTATATATATATATATATATATATATATATATATATATATATATATATATACATATATACATATACACACACACACGTATGTAGGTATATGTATATACATGTATGTATGTATATATATGTATATGTATATATGGAGGGGGGGAGAGAGAGAGAGAGAGAGAGACAGAGAGAGACAGAGACAGAGGCAGAGACACTGAGACAGAGAGAGACAGAGAGAAAGAAGAGACAGAGAGACAGAGGGATTAGGACTGATTCTTAAATCTTTTGTTTTCCAGGTACAAGGAAAAACAAAAACAAACCAACAAAACCCAATTTTCTTTTTTCTTTTTTCTTTTTTTTTATTTTTAAAGATGGACCTCCATTTGGTAACTTATACCTCTGTCAGCAGGATGGAATCACTGATCTTTTTCTCCCTACCTTCCTTAATTCAGAAACTCTCAGTGAGGCTTCTTATTTCCTTGGCAACCGAGTTATTTGCATACGTTACTTGGAGGCCAAAATTATGTTTCCATAAAACGGGGATACTCACTTGTGGATATGAAGTTCTGGAGCTACTCGTTTCCCTTAGGGTGTTGTTCTTAACCTGAAAACTGGACTGCATCCCGAAGTTTTTTGAGTTCCCTCCAATATCTGGCTACGACTCTCCCCATGAACGTTTGCCATTTTCTCCCACCCTTTTGACTTGGCCTCACTGAGAACTAAAATGGCCCTTTGCCTGAAGCTCTGCAAACGGAAGCTAGAGAACTTGACGAAACGGCCACAACGGCTCCTATGGAAACAATCCTCGTGCCTGTTTCTTTGAGAGCCACTCCGAAATTTGAACCAAACACCCGACGACATCATCAGAGGTGTTGCAGACTTCTAAAGTTGCTTCGACCCTGACATCTAGAAATCTCCTTCACTCACTCACTCACTCACTCACTCACTCACACACACACACACACACACACACATCCCTACACACACGAGTCACCAGCTCAGCTTTAATATGTTCCAAGGAACTTTCAGAGGAGGGAACTCTTGGGCTCCAGAGTAGGCCGCCCCAAAATCTGCCTCCATGCTCTATTGATTATTTTGAATTCAAGTGACTTAAGAACCGGCCAGCACAAGAGGGACACACTGGCCCGCCTTTCTGTCCTCCTGCGGAGGAAGATCTCAAGTGAAGACATCTGCTTCCATGCATGTCCATGATTCTCAAATGGTGTAGTGGGGTTTCCTGGGTTAGGAAAAGGAGGGGACATCTTTTGCCTGGAAAAAAAGGCCTGTTTCTCACACAACCTCCTCCCATCCCTTACCTCTCTCCCTCCTTCCCTCCCTGCAGTTTGGAGGGGACAGCCTAAGGGTGGGGAAATTGGGGAAAGAAAAAAGACAAAGCCATTCATTAAAGAGAAGCTCGAGGCAAAGTCAAAGGCTCCGACTTGACCGGAGAGCTTTCTGCATTTGAATGGAGCGATTGAACGAGGCCCTGCCGAATGAATCGTCCGGACCTCCCCTCCCCTCCCCCGCTCCTGGCAAAGGTCAGTCCAGGGGACTTAGGAAGGAGCTCTGGAGAAGGAACGGGGGTGGGGGTGGGGGTGGGGGCGGGACCAACAGACAATAGCCGCTGCCTGCCTGCCTGCCTGCCTGCCTGCCGGGCTGAGGCCTGAGGCCTGAGGCCTGAGGCCTGAGGGTCACCACGCTGGCTCTTGCAACACAATCCCTTCCAGGAAACTGCTGTGATGACTGTTTGGCAGTGAAGGATCAACTCTGAACTCTCTTGGCCTATTTCTGCAAAAGGCCCGAGCCTCAGCTACGACAGATTCTCTGGGTTTCTTGGCACAGGGACTGACCCGCACCCTCCCGTCCTGTCAGATCCTCCTTTGTACACACGCCTCCACTCACTGGAAGGGTTCTTTGGCCTCGTCCAGAAAACGAACATACAAAAAGAAACCCACAAACAAGACTGAAATGATGTGTTGGTAGTTATGGGAAAGAAACCTGCTCCTCTCACACACCTGAGGGCAGGAAGCGAAGGCAGGTTCTCGGCCGGAGGGGGACGGGGTGAACCGAGGTCGGTCAGCGCCCCCCTCCCCCCGCTTCTCTCCCGGGTGACGTGGGCCCCCCTTCCCCGCCTCTCTCTGCGCCCCCCATCCCCACCCCGCCCTGGTTCTGATATTTCACTCGGGAAACTTCTCTAGGCCGGCCGAGATGCCAGCTTGCTGTCCTGCCGTTTCATGTCCATCTCTATCAGCCATGTCCAAAAGGCACGGGAAATCATGGACAGCAGATAGCGCACCCAGAGTTGTGTGTGTGTGTGTGTGTGTGTGTGTGTGTGTGTGTGTGTGTGTGTGTGTGTGTGTGTGTGTGTGTGTTTTGCTGGGGTTTCTGTCTGCGTGTGTGTTTGCTTTTGGTTTGGCTTTTTTTTTTTTTTTTCTTCGATAAACTCGCCCCATTTGGGAGTCGGGTGGAACACGGCGGGTGTCTCCTGGCCTGCCGCCCTAACAAACCCCAAAGAGACTCATTTTGGGGTCTCGGCCAGCCAGGTCCCCTTTCTTGGAATTCTGGTTTCATAAATCCGTCTCGTGTCCATGGAATTCTCAGGTCCAGCCATCGACCCTAAGGACGGGGAGGGAAGGTTTTGTCCCGGGGACATCTTCCTTCCTTGCCCGCCTCCTCGGGGTTCCGGACGCTTCGGTATGCTGACGTGCCGTGCCCTCCTCAGCTCCACCCCGACCCCCACCCCAACCCCCCAACCCCCCACCCCCCCGTTTTTGGGAACTCTGTGAACAGGGGTGGTGTTTTTCACAGCCAAACACACTCTCACCGTAAGACCCGGCCCTCGGAGGACTCCTTGCTATGAATGGACCCGAGGTGACGCGGGGAGTCGAACGGCTGAGGTCCACGCAGAAACCTGCACGCGGACCTTGACAGTGGCTGTTTTATTCCTCACTGCCAAGAACTCTCTCGGAGGTGACCGAGACATGTCTTTCAGGAGGTGAATGGACACGTACGTAGCCTGGGGACGAGCCGTAGGTAACATGCTTTCTCGGAAGAGAAAAACCATGGACGGGATGAACAGGTCAGCGGGGTGGTGGTGGATGGTGGATGAATAGGCGGAGGGCAGAGGACGTTTAAGGCAGGGAAACTCTCCAAAGTTAGGATCCTGATGGTATGAAAGCAAACGTTTTGCATAGGGCACTACCTGAGATGGGGTGAATCGAAGGGACCTACCTCTATGGGCCACCACCCCCTCCTCCCCACCATGAAAGCGCCCCAAGCAAGCCTGCTCTTTTTACCCCAGTTGAAGACCCTTGCTAAAGCCAGAAGGCAAAAAATGACCATGAGAAATCTGACCAGCCGTCGCTTGGGACAAGAGTGAGGCCAATGAATCCAGTGAAAAGTTGACAGAGGGGCCTGGGTCCCTCGGCTCGACCCCTTCACGGAGAAGCCAAAGCCTTTTACGCAGGGATGAGCTTTGACACACCTAGGTTTCTTCGGCCAGTGCGACGTTCATGAAACACGCTAAAGGAAAATGATCGATCGATGTGTTTGCCGTCTGCCTGAGCGCACGCGATACGAAATAGAAACCGGGGGAGGGGGTGTGTGCTGACGTTCGGGGTCTAATGGGAGAAACCTTGGAGGGTTTTTGCCCTTAGGGTGCCTTGGTCTGGGGTTGACTTGTGTGCGCTGAGAACGAGGGCCGTTATTGAAGACCCTGTGCAGATTTTGGACACCATGATCCATGGAACCCTGAAGTTTTGGAACCTAGAAATCTTTGGGTCTGCATTTGAGTTGGAAATCTTCTCCTTGACAGAAAGAAGCACACAGGAGGAGGAGGAGGAGGAGGAGGACGAGGACGAGGACGAGGACGAGGAGGACGAGGAGGACGAGGAGGACGAGGACGAGGACGAGGACGAGGACGAGGACGAGGACGAGGAGGAGGACGACGAGGAGGAGGACGAGGACGGGGACGAGGTGGAGGAGGAGGACGAGGAGGACGAGGAGGACGAGGAGGGGAAATGGAACTGCATGATGAGCAGATCAGCTTTTCGATGTCAGCAAGGCACCCGCCGCCCAGTTCTCTGGGTGAACTGTCTTGATCTTGCACATCTCTACCGCCTCCGAAATGTGAACACAGCCTGCGATGGCCTGACTGAGACTAAGGCCAGTGGACTGGATGAGGTAGAC
>NW_027136324.1:717500-720000 GCF_039906515.1 Pseudorca crassidens
GCCCGTGCCCGTGCCCGTGCGTTTAGGCCGGTGGAGGGCGCGACGGGCTCGTTGGCGGGCGCGCGTGGGTCCCGGTGGTCGGATTCTTTCTGACCGATGCTTTTCCGAGTCGGACTCCGGAGGTGGGGACCGGGCTGGGCCGCGAGGGGTGACCCGGAGAGAGAGGCCCGGGCCCGGGTGCGGTCCCTCGTGGGCTCCGGTCGCCTGGGAGGTGCCTCCGTGCGAAAATGTTTCCAAGTCCCCCTGGGTCCGGGGACGCGGACGGGCCGGGACCTGCTCGCGCGGGTGGCCGGGGAGGGCGCACCCGGCCCTTTAGCGGGCCCACGTGGGTCCCGGTCGGCGGACGCGACTTTTTCTCACCCTCCCCCGCCCCCTCCTCCACCGCGAGTCCCGGCCGGGGTGGGGGTGGCGGTGGGGACCGGCCCGAGTCGTACTGGGTGGCCCGGATAGGGCGGCCTGGGCCCGGGCGCGGTCCCTCGTGGGCCCCGCTCGTCAGAGGCGGCAGAGTGGGATAGTTCCTTTTCTGTAACCAAGTCTTCGCCCGGGGACTCGGAGGGACGGCGGTACGGTACCTGCTCGCGCGGGCGATCCGGGGAGGGCGACCCCGGCCCGCTCGCTGCCTCTGCCACGTTTTCCCGCCCCGCCCCGCTCCACTCTGCCGCCCCCCCCCCCCCCCCCCCCCGCTCCTCGGGTCGACCAGATGGCCCCGAGAGAGCTCCGGGGCTGCTGTGGATGGGGAAGTGTTGGGGAGAGGTAGCCGGGCCGAGGTCCCGGGGAGCCCCCCCGAGGTTCGTGGATGGGCCCCGCTGCCGGGCGCCGTGATTTTTTTCGCCTG
Source organism: Pseudorca crassidens (assembly GCF_039906515.1). NCBI lineage: Eukaryota > Metazoa > Chordata > Mammalia > Artiodactyla > Delphinidae > Pseudorca > Pseudorca crassidens. Next base: position 718,336 of record NW_027136324.1, read on the forward strand.
AAATGGGCCTTTTTTACCACCAGATAGGTGCTGACACGGTCTCCTCTGGCATCTCTCGCTGGGGGTTCTGGGACTCTGGACGCGCGCAGGGCGCTGGGCTTTGGACCGCCGTCCGGCGCCCGAACCGGCCCTTGCCACTTGAGCCGCCCGCTTGGGCCTGCGCGCCGGCTCTCGTGTGTGCGCCCGGCTGACCCGACCCGCGGTGCCGCCTCCGGTCTCTGGCTCACCCGAGGGCGGCGGGGCGAGGTGGTGCGTGGGTCTTCTACCCCGTGTGACTCCCCTTCCCCGCCGCAGGCACCCGGTGGTGGCTGAGACGACCCCAACCCGCAGGCTCCGTGCCACGTGTCAGGCGTTCTCCTCGCGGGGTCGTCGGCCACTGTTGCCCGAGAAGGCAAGAGGGAGCGAAGGGGGGGGCTGGGTGCCGGCTGAGGCTGAAGCAGGCTCCTCCGGTGAGGGTCCTCGCCGTGCCCCTCCTCCCTCGGGGCCCTCGTGGCCCCTGGCTCTCTGGATTGACTGATCGATGTGGTGATGTCGCGCTCTCCTGGGCCGGGCCTTAAGTCGCGCCAGACGAGGGACGGACGTTCTTGGCGAACGGGACCGCTCTTCTCGTTCTGTCCGCGGGCCCCTCGCCTCTCTTGTCACGCCCTGCCGGCCTGCCGAGGGGTGTGTGGGAGGCAGGGGTGGTGGTCTCCGGCCCTGACCTGCGGTCTCCCGCCTCCTGCCTCATGGCGTGGGCGGGGCCGTGGTCCTCGGACGCAGCAGACGCTCTCGCTTCGCCTCCTTGGCGTGTGCCTCGCGGGCGGTCCTCCCCGCGTCGGTGGGGGCCGTCCCGCCGCTGCGCCGCGCGCCCGCTGCCGGCGCGTGAGCGTGACTTGCTCGGTCCTCTGTGGTGCCCCTGGAGCGCTCCAGGTCGTCCCTCAGGCGCGCGAGGCCGAGCGGTGGTGTCGTTCCCTTTTCCCAGCGTGCTCCTCGGGGTCTCCGCCGCGGTGGTGTGTCCCGTGAGTGGCTCTCTTGGGGGGGTCGAGACGGTAAAGGGCGCGGGGGCTTGCCTCTGTTTCTCTCCCTCGGTGGGGGACGGGGGCCTGCCACCTCGTCGCCATCGTCCTCCCACGGTGTGCCGTGGGGGGGACTGACTTCGTGGCCGGGCCGACGCCGCGTGTGCCGCCGCCCCCCACTTGCGTGTGTGTGGGGAGTCGCACACGGGCGTGGGTGCGATCGCGTTGGGCCGGGGCCTGTGAGAAGGGGGCGTCTGTCGCGCTTCTCGGGCGTGCTCCCCCCTTCCGGAGCCCGGTGGACGAGCCTGGGGGGCGGCAGAGGTTGTGCCCCCGAGGCTGTGGCCGCGAACGCTCCAGTGGGCCGTGTGCTTACCCATACCGCAGACCCCCCCCCACCCCTCCCACGGCCAGTCGTGGACTTGGTGGCTCGTGGAGCGCCTCCGTGGGCCCGAAGGGCAGAGACGATGGGTGGGGGATGACGCACCCTCGGTGAGAAAGCCTTCTCTAGCGATCCGAGAGGGAGCCTTGGGGTACCGGACCCCCCAGCCGCTGCCCCTCCCAAGCGTGCAGTGGGCCACGGTGGCCACTGCCAGAGCCACGTGGGTGGCAGAGGCCCTCGCCCTCGCGGGGAGGGCTTGCGCCGGCCCCGCGGTGGGGCCGAGTGCCGCTC
>NW_027136324.1:735000-742500 GCF_039906515.1 Pseudorca crassidens
TCTGTCTCCCTCTCCCTCACCCATCCCCACTCCCCCCCATCCCCGGTCATGGGGCATCCTCATTTTCCATGAGAACTCATGGATTTGGAAGGGATGTTGGACTGATGTTCGCGTGCTACCGGATCCCACTCCCACAGGGATAGCTGCTGCACTGCCTTTGGCAGGCCATGGTGGGTGGGGGTGGTGTCTCTTCTTCTGTATCGGTAGAAATGATTTGAAGAGGAGGCAGGATGGGCATAGGTCCACTGCCTCACACCAAGGCCCTTTGGGAGCATTTCAGTGAATCGGGACAGAACATGTTTCTCCGTGCGGGGAGGGAACCGGAATAGGGCACCCCGAAATGGACCGCTTTGGCACACAGATGAGTTCGAATTGAAGGCGCTTCAGAAACGACGGGTGGGCGACGAGGACGCTCTGCCGCTCTGCCTCTCCCTCTTCTTCCTGACCTGAAAGGAGGACCAAGATCTTCCTCGAGAAGAAGCTCAAGCTCAGAGCCCGCCCTTTCGAGTGACTCCTGGCTTGGGCTTCTCCTGCGTGGGGGTCACGGTGCACGCGTTCCTCAGCCGTGGGTCGCTCTCTTCTCGAGCTGTCTTTTGGGGACAGGGGCCTCTCAGGCAAGAACTCAGAAGGATCGTCGAGGGAACGTCGTTTTTCCTCTCCCACGACTGATGAATGCAGACAGACACACAGGAATCTCGCCCCCCGCTTCCACCCCCGCCCCCCACCCCCCACCCCAAGTGAGAGGAGTCGCCGGACATCCTTGGGGTCACACACAGCCAGCCTCCGTGGCTCTTCTATGTTGCCAGGCTCCCTGGCCTTCACTGCCCCCGCACACCCCCCGTGAAGTTGCATCATCGTTCATAGTGTAAATGCTGTGAGAAGATAAGCTTTTCAAAATAAAATTCTCCCTGTCTTTCCTTCCCAAGAACACCATGAACACCTACTGTCATGTGCAGTGCTTATGGACCCACCTGGAGCAGAGGACCCTCTCCGACAGACACCCTCCCCACCCCACCCCACCCCACCCCACCCCACCCCCAGGAACTCACTTGCTCCGAGTCATCGAGGAGAGGGTGTCTGGTTCCGTGTCTTAAATGGGTGGGCCAATGACACGTCATCTCCTAGTAAGCCATCGGGTTCACCGGTTCGGGTTCGGGTTCGGTGGCATGAAGTACATTTACGTCCTCCTTGAGTTTGACTTTGAAAGTCTTGGGGCCCTGAGTAGGCCGCCCCCAAACGTGCCTCCGTGGCATAGAGAAGTTTTGGAATTAGACTGACAACACCACGAGAGGGACGCTCTGACTCTCTTTTACTTCTCCCCTCTGAAATCAGGAAGAAAATCTCTCACGTGAAAGGGGAGGGGGGCGGGAGGTGTAGACACCATGACGAACTGAACCGCCCTCATGTCTCATGAAATGTTCACGAATCATCTAAGTAGGACTGCTCCTAACGAATAGAGGGCATAGATGTTAACGAGATAAGAATGTTTAAGGGGAACTCTCCCCCCAATGATTGTTTTCCATAGGCCGACTTCAAGACTTTCCAACATCTCTGGTCATCTCTAGGCTTAGAGGTTGGCTAAGTGCCATTGGCAGGGTGAAATCTCAGCGAGTGTCTACATCACCTCCACATAAGATAAAATACTGAAATGTTCATGGCTCCACAAGTCTAAGGGTCTCCCTGCTTTGGACCTCTTACGGAGGAGAGACTGAGCATGTTTGGTTCCATGCCTAGATAGATCTTGTGCTTTAGGGAAAGAGTGTACTCGGTAGGAGCCTAGACTTCTACAAAGTATTCCATATTCACACTGTTCACTGTGGTTGGCTTCCTTACTTTCACTGACTGACTGAAGAAAAAAAAAAAAAAAAAACAGACAGTGTCCAAGGACGAGGCATTCCAAAGAAGGAACGGAACGTGTGTGGTCCAAGCTACCTGATGTCGCCATCCTCATGGTAGGAAGAGGACTTTTTTGGGGGAGTGGGGAGGCAAAGTAGAAGATATGCAGATAATGTTTGGGGGAAGGAGAAAGAGATTTTAGTCCTAAAGGTGGTCACTTCTCAATGGAAAAGAAAGAAAACGAGGGACAGGCTAAAAATGGGCACAGACGATTGGAAAAGGTGTGTGAAGAAAATGGTCTTTGGAAAGGAATCGGATCCGTGGTCAGGACTGACTGGATAAGATGAGGATGGATTCAAAGACAGAAATGAGTTTTCGTATCAACGTGAAACAAGTGCAAAAATAGAATTTAGTTGTCTCTCTATGTTAAAAGGACAAGGTTTGGGTTTGGGTTTAGGGTTTGGGTTTTTCTTTCATCAGTCTGCTCTGTCCATCATGAGAGATTAGATTAGATTAGGAAAGGTTTCTTCCTTTATCTTTAAGGAGAGAAGGAAGGAAAGAAAGAAAGAGAGAGAGAGAGAGAGAGAGAGAGAGAGAGAAGGAAGGAAGGAAGGAAGGAAGGAAGGAAGGAAGAAAGGAAGGAAGGAAGGAAGGAAGGAAGGAAGGAAGGAAGGAAGGAAGGAAGGAAGGAAGGAAGGAAGGAAAAGGAAGCAAGAAAGAAAAGCTTATGCCTTGTCAAAAGTCATCACTTATTTTCTAGGTTGCCGTTATCAGGTCTCGGAGGACTCACATCAGCTTAGTCCTCTCGAGATTCAAAGAACCAGGTGTGGCTCGGAACTGAAGAAGAAGCTTCTCTCTCTGCCTAGCAAGTCTCTCCTTGGGATGTCGGTGACCTGGCTAGCGAAGCACTGTTTCACAGTGACCTATATCCGATTAAGTGCTTTACAACCTTTTGGATATTTTGGACACACTTGCCCCCCGGTTGAAGGACAGGTGAAGTCCTTTGGACTTAGAACGCACTTTGAGTTAGGATGCAGGAGGAGAGGGCCCTCGAAATAGCCCAAAAATGTGTTCTCTCTCCTGAGAAACGAGAGAGATGAAACTGAGTACGTTTCTTGGAGAGCTTCGATGACACGGGAAGCGTCGTCAAAGAGGAAGGAACAACGTGAAGTCTACTTTGGCTTGTGTCTGTACACCGATGTGTTCTAACTGTTCCAGACATGATGGGATGTTTCTTCCTGGAAGTCTTCTCTGCCCTGGCATAAAGGGTTGTCTGTCGTCGTCAAAATGGAGGCTCACACGAAAGGGACGGAACCCAGTATCAGGGAGGTGTTCTAACCGACGTTCACGCCAAGGCAGCAACAACAGCCTGTTGAAAGGTGGTGGGGGTGGCGGGGCACACGTGGATCGAGTCCATTCTGTCCTGTCAACAGCCGGTCGGGGCTATGGCAGACGGGAGACGGCGGCCCGGCCGGTTGGTTACTCCCTGGCCAACCTCCCCCCTCCCCCACCCCCACACTCCACCTTGCATTCCTTCACCCACCCATGGTGCCTTGAAGATGACCCCAATTGTACATAGACATTGGCGGGAAGATTTCTACAGTCTACCGGCAACGTCTGACCTGTCATGCTTGTAACCCTGGGGGGGGGGGGGGTGGGGGGTGGGAACTATTTTTCTCTCTGGAAAGAAAACCTCCTCTCTCTGGACCCTCTGAACCCCAGCCACTGGACTTCATTCCACTGCCACTTAGTAGGGGTCATCCAAACATTCTTGTGGCCGTAGGTATGTCTTCCGTGTGGGTTGAAGTCTTCCCTCACTCACTGCAAGCCTGATGTCCTCACCGTGGCACAGAGACTGTTAAAAAAACAAAATGTGTTTGCCACTTGGGGTCTACCTTCCACAGCCTCCCCTGTGATCAGATCACGGCACCCGCTTCGCTGGGCAAATCCTACAATCCTTCACAGAAGCTCTTGCAAACTTTTTGGAACCGTCACTCGTCCAGTCACGCTCGATCATCAGGCAAGGTCGGCAGAACCGATGGAAAGACTGGACTCCAAGTAGAACAAGGATGACTTACACGGGATTGAATGAACTGATGAACAGGATGATAATGTGTATGACTACTTGTGTAAAGTAGGACGGATTGGGGAAGCGGGGGATAACTTAGGGGGTTGGGATGACCATGTACACATGACTGTACATAAAATCGGTAATCAACAAGCAAGCGCCTCCTACTATATAGCACAGGAAACTCTACTCAATACTTTGTAATAAACCTATGAGAGAAAAGAATGTGAAAAAAAAAAAAACCCTACGTAAAATACCTTATATATATATATATATATATATATATATATATATATATATATATATATACATATATACATATACACACACACACGTATGTAGGTATATGTATATACATGTATGTATGTATATATATGTATATGTATATATGGAGGGGGGGAGAGAGAGAGAGAGAGAGAGACAGAGAGAGACAGAGACAGAGGCAGAGACACTGAGACAGAGAGAGACAGAGAGAAAGAAGAGACAGAGAGACAGAGGGATTAGGACTGATTCTTAAATCTTTTGTTTTCCAGGTACAAGGAAAAACAAAAACAAACCAACAAAACCCAATTTTCTTTTTTCTTTTTTCTTTTTTTTTATTTTTAAAGATGGACCTCCATTTGGTAACTTATACCTCTGTCAGCAGGATGGAATCACTGATCTTTTTCTCCCTACCTTCCTTAATTCAGAAACTCTCAGTGAGGCTTCTTATTTCCTTGGCAACCGAGTTATTTGCATACGTTACTTGGAGGCCAAAATTATGTTTCCATAAAACGGGGATACTCACTTGTGGATATGAAGTTCTGGAGCTACTCGTTTCCCTTAGGGTGTTGTTCTTAACCTGAAAACTGGACTGCATCCCGAAGTTTTTTGAGTTCCCTCCAATATCTGGCTACGACTCTCCCCATGAACGTTTGCCATTTTCTCCCACCCTTTTGACTTGGCCTCACTGAGAACTAAAATGGCCCTTTGCCTGAAGCTCTGCAAACGGAAGCTAGAGAACTTGACGAAACGGCCACAACGGCTCCTATGGAAACAATCCTCGTGCCTGTTTCTTTGAGAGCCACTCCGAAATTTGAACCAAACACCCGACGACATCATCAGAGGTGTTGCAGACTTCTAAAGTTGCTTCGACCCTGACATCTAGAAATCTCCTTCACTCACTCACTCACTCACTCACTCACTCACACACACACACACACACACACACATCCCTACACACACGAGTCACCAGCTCAGCTTTAATATGTTCCAAGGAACTTTCAGAGGAGGGAACTCTTGGGCTCCAGAGTAGGCCGCCCCAAAATCTGCCTCCATGCTCTATTGATTATTTTGAATTCAAGTGACTTAAGAACCGGCCAGCACAAGAGGGACACACTGGCCCGCCTTTCTGTCCTCCTGCGGAGGAAGATCTCAAGTGAAGACATCTGCTTCCATGCATGTCCATGATTCTCAAATGGTGTAGTGGGGTTTCCTGGGTTAGGAAAAGGAGGGGACATCTTTTGCCTGGAAAAAAAGGCCTGTTTCTCACACAACCTCCTCCCATCCCTTACCTCTCTCCCTCCTTCCCTCCCTGCAGTTTGGAGGGGACAGCCTAAGGGTGGGGAAATTGGGGAAAGAAAAAAGACAAAGCCATTCATTAAAGAGAAGCTCGAGGCAAAGTCAAAGGCTCCGACTTGACCGGAGAGCTTTCTGCATTTGAATGGAGCGATTGAACGAGGCCCTGCCGAATGAATCGTCCGGACCTCCCCTCCCCTCCCCCGCTCCTGGCAAAGGTCAGTCCAGGGGACTTAGGAAGGAGCTCTGGAGAAGGAACGGGGGTGGGGGTGGGGGTGGGGGCGGGACCAACAGACAATAGCCGCTGCCTGCCTGCCTGCCTGCCTGCCTGCCGGGCTGAGGCCTGAGGCCTGAGGCCTGAGGCCTGAGGGTCACCACGCTGGCTCTTGCAACACAATCCCTTCCAGGAAACTGCTGTGATGACTGTTTGGCAGTGAAGGATCAACTCTGAACTCTCTTGGCCTATTTCTGCAAAAGGCCCGAGCCTCAGCTACGACAGATTCTCTGGGTTTCTTGGCACAGGGACTGACCCGCACCCTCCCGTCCTGTCAGATCCTCCTTTGTACACACGCCTCCACTCACTGGAAGGGTTCTTTGGCCTCGTCCAGAAAACGAACATACAAAAAGAAACCCACAAACAAGACTGAAATGATGTGTTGGTAGTTATGGGAAAGAAACCTGCTCCTCTCACACACCTGAGGGCAGGAAGCGAAGGCAGGTTCTCGGCCGGAGGGGGACGGGGTGAACCGAGGTCGGTCAGCGCCCCCCTCCCCCCGCTTCTCTCCCGGGTGACGTGGGCCCCCCTTCCCCGCCTCTCTCTGCGCCCCCCATCCCCACCCCGCCCTGGTTCTGATATTTCACTCGGGAAACTTCTCTAGGCCGGCCGAGATGCCAGCTTGCTGTCCTGCCGTTTCATGTCCATCTCTATCAGCCATGTCCAAAAGGCACGGGAAATCATGGACAGCAGATAGCGCACCCAGAGTTGTGTGTGTGTGTGTGTGTGTGTGTGTGTGTGTGTGTGTGTGTGTGTGTGTGTGTGTGTGTGTGTGTTTTGCTGGGGTTTCTGTCTGCGTGTGTGTTTGCTTTTGGTTTGGCTTTTTTTTTTTTTTTTCTTCGATAAACTCGCCCCATTTGGGAGTCGGGTGGAACACGGCGGGTGTCTCCTGGCCTGCCGCCCTAACAAACCCCAAAGAGACTCATTTTGGGGTCTCGGCCAGCCAGGTCCCCTTTCTTGGAATTCTGGTTTCATAAATCCGTCTCGTGTCCATGGAATTCTCAGGTCCAGCCATCGACCCTAAGGACGGGGAGGGAAGGTTTTGTCCCGGGGACATCTTCCTTCCTTGCCCGCCTCCTCGGGGTTCCGGACGCTTCGGTATGCTGACGTGCCGTGCCCTCCTCAGCTCCACCCCGACCCCCACCCCAACCCCCCAACCCCCCACCCCCCCGTTTTTGGGAACTCTGTGAACAGGGGTGGTGTTTTTCACAGCCAAACACACTCTCACCGTAAGACCCGGCCCTCGGAGGACTCCTTGCTATGAATGGACCCGAGGTGACGCGGGGAGTCGAACGGCTGAGGTCCACGCAGAAACCTGCACGCGGACCTTGACAGTGGCTGTTTTATTCCTCACTGCCAAGAACTCTCTCGGAGGTGACCGAGACATGTCTTTCAGGAGGTGAATGGACACGTACGTAGCCTGGGGACGAGCCGTAGGTAACATGCTTTCTCGGAAGAGAAAAACCATGGACGGGATGAACAGGTCAGCGGGGTGGTGGTGGATGGTGGATGAATAGGCGGAGGGCAGAGGACGTTTAAGGCAGGGAAACTCTCCAAAGTTAGGATCCTGATGGTATGAAAGCAAACGTTTTGCATAGGGCACTACCTGAGATGGGGTGAATCGAAGGGACCTACCTCTATGGGCCACCACCCCCTCCTCCCCACCATGAAAGCGCCCCAAGCAAGCCTGCTCTTTTTACCCCAGTTGAAGACCCTTGCTAAAGCCAGAAGGCAAAAAATGACCATGAGAAATCTGACCAGCCGT
>NW_027136324.1:747500-752500 GCF_039906515.1 Pseudorca crassidens
TTGCCTGGTTTCGGTTTGCCAGTCCCCGCCTTCCCTCCCTCCCTCCCTCCCTCCCTCCCTCCCTCCGTCCGGGCAGCCGGGGATCTTGCTCGTGACCCTCTGGGCACCCCGTGCCGGCCGCCCCGGGCCCCGCCGGCGTCTCCGTGGGATTTGCCCCCGCCGAGGAGTCGCGTGGGGAGCGCGTTTCCTTCGAGGCGGCCTCCCGGCGACGTCTTCCCAGCTTCCCCGGCCACCCCCCCCCCCCCCCCCCCGTCTGCTGCCGGGGTCGCGCCGTGTCGTGCCGTCCCGGGAGCTAGCTCCGAGACGGACGCCTCGGGGCCGCGCCAGACGCCCGCCGGCTCGCCCCGGCGGGCCGAGCTCGGGCGTTTGGGCGGCCCGGCGCTGCTGCATCCTCGGTGGCCGGCCGGCGACAGGGAACCCGGCCCGGGGACGTTGGAGCCGTTGTCGGGAGCCACCTGGCGGCCGCTTTTATATTGTCCCTTGTCTCTGGAGCTTCGGCGACCTTCGTGAGGGCTGTGACTCGGCCGCCGGGCCCGAGGCAGAGTTCCGGGAGCCGGGCGACGCTGGCGGTGACTGTCCCGGTGGGGCCCAGGCGTGGGCGCCTCCTGCTGTCGCTTGAGATTGGGCGTGCAGGCCTATGAGGGTGTGACTGTCGCCGCGCTCTCGAGCCGGTCTGTGGGGCCGCCTGGCCTGGTCGACCAGCATCCGGCCGCGGGGACCGACCCGGCCACCCGACCCTCCTTCCTTCCTTCCCTCCCTCCCCCCCCCCCCACCGCCCGGTCCCCACAGCGCCCCGCTCCGGAGGTGGGGACCGGCCCGTGCCCGTGCCCGTGCGTTTAGGCCGGTGGAGGGCGCGACGGGCTCGTTGGCGGGCGCGCGTGGGTCCCGGTGGTCGGATTCTTTCTGACCGATGCTTTTCCGAGTCGGACTCCGGAGGTGGGGACCGGGCTGGGCCGCGAGGGGTGACCCGGAGAGAGAGGCCCGGGCCCGGGTGCGGTCCCTCGTGGGCTCCGGTCGCCTGGGAGGTGCCTCCGTGCGAAAATGTTTCCAAGTCCCCCTGGGTCCGGGGACGCGGACGGGCCGGGACCTGCTCGCGCGGGTGGCCGGGGAGGGCGCACCCGGCCCTTTAGCGGGCCCACGTGGGTCCCGGTCGGCGGACGCGACTTTTTCTCACCCTCCCCCGCCCCCTCCTCCACCGCGAGTCCCGGCCGGGGTGGGGGTGGCGGTGGGGACCGGCCCGAGTCGTACTGGGTGGCCCGGATAGGGCGGCCTGGGCCCGGGCGCGGTCCCTCGTGGGCCCCGCTCGTCAGAGGCGGCAGAGTGGGATAGTTCCTTTTCTGTAACCAAGTCTTCGCCCGGGGACTCGGAGGGACGGCGGTACGGTACCTGCTCGCGCGGGCGATCCGGGGAGGGCGACCCCGGCCCGCTCGCTGCCTCTGCCACGTTTTCCCGCCCCGCCCCGCTCCACTCTGCCGCCCCCCCCCCCCCCCCCCCCGCTCCTCGGGTCGACCAGATGGCCCCGAGAGAGCTCCGGGGCTGCTGTGGATGGGGAAGTGTTGGGGAGAGGTAGCCGGGCCGAGGTCCCGGGGAGCCCCCCCGAGGTTCGTGGATGGGCCCCGCTGCCGGGCGCCGTGATTTTTTTCGCCTGAAATGGGCCTTTTTTACCACCAGATAGGTGCTGACACGGTCTCCTCTGGCATCTCTCGCTGGGGGTTCTGGGACTCTGGACGCGCGCAGGGCGCTGGGCTTTGGACCGCCGTCCGGCGCCCGAACCGGCCCTTGCCACTTGAGCCGCCCGCTTGGGCCTGCGCGCCGGCTCTCGTGTGTGCGCCCGGCTGACCCGACCCGCGGTGCCGCCTCCGGTCTCTGGCTCACCCGAGGGCGGCGGGGCGAGGTGGTGCGTGGGTCTTCTACCCCATGTGACTCCCCTTCCCCGCCGCAGGCACCCGGTGGTGGCTGAGACGACCCCAACCCGCAGGCTCCGTGCCACGTGTCAGGCGTTCTCCTCGCGGGGTCGTCGGCCACTGTTGCCCGAGAAGGCAAGAGGGAGCGAAGGGGGGGGCTGGGTGCCGGCTGAGGCTGAAGCAGGCTCCTCCGGTGAGGGTCCTCGCCGTGCCCCTCCTCCCTCGGGGCCCTCGTGGCCCCTGGCTCTCTGGATTGACTGATCGATGTGGTGATGTCGCGCTCTCCTGGGCCGGGCCTTAAGTCGCGCCAGACGAGGGACGGACGTTCTTGGCGAACGGGACCGCTCTTCTCGTTCTGTCCGCGGGCCCCTCGCCTCTCTTGTCACGCCCTGCCGGCCTGCCGAGGGGTGTGTGGGAGGCAGGGGTGGTGGTCTCCGGCCCTGACCTGCGGTCTCCCGCCTCCTGCCTCATGGCGTGGGCGGGGCCGTGGTCCTCGGACGCAGCAGACGCTCTCGCTTCGCCTCCTTGGCGTGTGCCTCGCGGGCGGTCCTCCCCGCGTCGGTGGGGGCCGTCCCGCCGCTGCGCCGCGCGCCCGCTGCCGGCGCGTGAGCGTGACTTGCTCGGTCCTCTGTGGTGCCCCTGGAGCGCTCCAGGTCGTCCCTCAGGCGCGCGAGGCCGAGCGGTGGTGTCGTTCCCTTTTCCCAGCGTGCTCCTCGGGGTCTCCGCCGCGGTGGTGTGTCCCGTGAGTGGCTCTCTTGGGGGGGTCGAGACGGTAAAGGGCGCGGGGGCTTGCCTCTGTTTCTCTCCCTCGGTGGGGGACGGGGGCCTGCCACCTCGTCGCCATCGTCCTCCCACGGTGTGCCGTGGGGGGGACTGACTTCGTGGCCGGGCCGACGCCGCGTGTGCCGCCGCCCCCCACTTGCGTGTGTGTGGGGAGTCGCACACGGGCGTGGGTGCGATCGCGTTGGGCCGGGGCCTGTGAGAAGGGGGCGTCTGTCGCGCTTCTCGGGCGTGCTCCCCCCTTCCGGAGCCCGGTGGACGAGCCTGGGGGGCGGCAGAGGTTGTGCCCCCGAGGCTGTGGCCGCGAACGCTCCAGTGGGCCGTGTGCTTACCCATACCGCAGACCCCCCCCACCCCTCCCACGGCCAGTCGTGGACTTGGTGGCTCGTGGAGCGCCTCCGTGGGCCCGAAGGGCAGAGACGATGGGTGGGGGATGACGCACCCTCGGTGAGAAAGCCTTCTCTAGCGATCCGAGAGGGAGCCTTGGGGTACCGGACCCCCCAGCCGCTGCCCCTCCCAAGCGTGCAGTGGGCCACGGTGGCCACTGCCAGAGCCACGTGGGTGGCAGAGGCCCTCGCCCTCGCGGGGAGGGCTTGCGCCGGCCCCGCGGTGGGGCCGAGTGCCGCTCTTTGCCTACCGCGGCCCGCGCCTCCCCCCTCTGAGTCGGGGGAGGGTCCCGCCAGGCCGGCGTCCGGCGCGGGGCCGTGTGTGCGCGTGTGTGTGCGCGTGCGGTGACCCGCGCGGTGGCGAGCCCGAGGTGGGGTTCGGGGACGCACGGACGTCCCGACTCCCCAGTCCCGCAGCCGCGAGGAGCCCGTCGCGCCTGCCCTCGCCGCGAGTCGCGGCCGGGGGCGGTGTGTGGGCACGGTGCGGGTCGCCTCGCTCGGGAGCGTTTCCCTGGGGCGCGAGCCCCGGGGGTCGGACTCAGATGAAGGCGGATGTGGCGAGGACGGAGGAGGTTGAGTTTGGGCGGACGGGTCCCTCCGTGTCACGCGGGGGGAAACCGTCGCACACGGGCCCCGGCGGCGGGGCCGGGTCGTGGGAGACCCCCAGGGTGGCCGGGGCCGGCCGGCGTCCCAGGCGTCGTGGGACCGCCCTCGTGTGTGTGGCGGTGGGACCCCGCGCTTGTTTCCCTGGCGGGCCCGGTCGTGCCTCGGCCCTTCCTGTCCCTGGGCGGGCGCCCCTGCGCCCCTGCCCCGCGGCCCTCGCCGCTGTGTGTGTGCGTGCCGCCCCCTCCCCGTGGCCGCCGGCCCTCCCCGGCCCCCAGCCCTCCGTGCCCCTTTCCCCGTCTGGGATCGAGCCGGCCTCGCCCACGTGAGGCTGTCGCCCGCCCCGGCCGCCGCGGCGGGCGGCGTCCCCGGGTGGAGTGCTCACGGTCCCTGAGGCGGGGGAGTCGGGCGCGGCGGCGGAGGCGTGTGTGGCGGGGCACGTGGGGCGGCCGGTGTGCGCGCGGGAGAGTGTTGTTGTCGCGGGGCTGGCCGCGGCTCGTGGGTGTTTGGCGGTGGTGGGCGCGAGCCCCGCGAGGGGGGCACCCTGGTGGGGGGCCGAGGAGGCCAGTCGGCGTCCTGGGTGCCGCGGGACCGCCCCTGCGCTGGAGGCCTCTGGCGGTGAGACCCCGTGTCGTGCCCCGGCGGCCGACTCGCGTCCGTGCCCTTAGGATGGCCCCCGGGCCTCCCTCGCGTCGGCGCGCGTCCGCCCCCGCCCACCACGTCTTCCGCGAGGTCGTCGCCGCGCCTCCGCGGCGGCGGCCGAGCCAGCCGCGCCTCGTCGGCCCTGTCTCCCGTCCGTCCATCCGCCCCGTCCGTCGCGTCTGCCGACCCCCGGGCCGCGTCCCGGTGTGTTTCGCTTCCCGGGCCTGCCGCGGCGCCGCTCCGTGGTCCGCCGCCGCCGCCGCCGCCGCCCGTCCGCCGGCGTCGTTGCGTGTTGGGCGAGGTTGGGGGGACCGCCGTCCGTCCCCCTGCCGCGCCGCGCCCCGCCCCGGCGCGCTCGCCCGAGCGCGGGTCGTCGGGACCCCGGCCGGCCGTCGCGGACCGGCCGCCGTGCCCGCGATGCCCCGCTCCCGTCGGGCGGGCGGGGAGGTGAGGGGTGGCCGGGCCTCGGCCCGAGCCCCCGCCGCCCCCCGTCCGTGTGAGCGCGGGCGAGCGGGCACGCGCCGGCCGGCCTCCGGAGCGACCTGCCGGTGCCCGTGGCCCCGCTCCCGGGCCGCCGAGGTTGCGGGCCGCGCCGCTTTGGTTGGTGGGGTGGGGGTCGGAGGTGCGGGGAGAGCCCCGGTGGGGCCGCCCCCTTCCCCCCTCCCTCGTCCCTCCACGCCGCGAC
>NW_027136324.1:765000-772500 GCF_039906515.1 Pseudorca crassidens
AAGCCCCAACCACGTCGCCTCGTCCTCCATCCATCCCGATCAGGGTCACGGGCAGAACACAAGGGGCGGCTTCCCTCACTGGGGGCCCCGAACTTAGAAAACTCTCATCTCTGCAAAAAGACAAGCAGTGCTGGCTGGGGCTGGCACATTCTCTTCTTCTCATGGGACTGATGTTGATCTCCATAGCTCAGAAAACACGTGCGAACACTCAGAAGATACCCAAGCACTGTGTCCTTCCTTTACCTGGCTCCCTGTCGCTCACTCTCCGCCTCTGTCTCTGTCTCTGCCACTCGCTGTCTCTTTCTTTCTCCCGGTCTCTCTCTCTCTCTCTCTCTCTCTCTCTCTCTCTCTCTCTCTCTCTCTCTCTCTCGCTCTCGCTCTCGCTCTCGCTCTCGCTCTCGCTCTCTTGCTCTCTCTCTCTCTCTCTCTCTCTCTCTCTCTCTCTCTCTCGCGCTCTCTCTCTCTCTCTCTCTCTCTCGCGCTCGCTCTCGCTCTCGCGCTCGCTCTCTCGCGCTCGCGCTCGCTCTCGCGCTCTCCCCCACCCCTGCTCTTCCTCCCCCACTTTATCCCTTTCTTCCCGCCTCCTCTCTTTCTTTCTCTCTGTCTCCCTCTCTGTCTCTCTGTCTCTCTTCTCTCTCTGTCTCTGTCTCTCTGTCTCTGTCTCTCTCCACCCCCCCCGTCTCTCCCTCCCTGTCCCTCCCTGTCTCTCCCTCCCTGTCTCTCCCTCCCTGTCTCTCCCTCCCTCCCTCCCTCCCTCTCTCTTTTTCCTCTCTCTCCCTCTCCTGGCCTCTCCTCCACTTTCTCCCTTCCTCGTTTTCTGTCTCCCTCTCCCTCACCCATCCCCACTCCCCCCCATCCCCGGTCATGGGGCATCCTCATTTTCCATGAGAACTCATGGATTTGGAAGGGATGTTGGACTGATGTTCGCGTGCTACCGGATCCCACTCCCACAGGGATAGCTGCTGCACTGCCTTTGGCAGGCCATGGTGGGTGGGGGTGGTGTCTCTTCTTCTGTATCGGTAGAAATGATTTGAAGAGGAGGCAGGATGGGCATAGGTCCACTGCCTCACACCAAGGCCCTTTGGGAGCATTTCAGTGAATCGGGACAGAACATGTTTCTCCGTGCGGGGAGGGAACCGGAATAGGGCACCCCGAAATGGACCGCTTTGGCACACAGATGAGTTCGAATTGAAGGCGCTTCAGAAACGACGGGTGGGCGACGAGGACGCTCTGCCGCTCTGCCTCTCCCTCTTCTTCCTGACCTGAAAGGAGGACCAAGATCTTCCTCGAGAAGAAGCTCAAGCTCAGAGCCCGCCCTTTCGAGTGACTCCTGGCTTGGGCTTCTCCTGCGTGGGGGTCACGGTGCACGCGTTCCTCAGCCGTGGGTCGCTCTCTTCTCGAGCTGTCTTTTGGGGACAGGGGCCTCTCAGGCAAGAACTCAGAAGGATCGTCGAGGGAACGTCGTTTTTCCTCTCCCACGACTGATGAATGCAGACAGACACACAGGAATCTCGCCCCCCGCTTCCACCCCCGCCCCCCACCCCCCACCCCAAGTGAGAGGAGTCGCCGGACATCCTTGGGGTCACACACAGCCAGCCTCCGTGGCTCTTCTATGTTGCCAGGCTCCCTGGCCTTCACTGCCCCCGCACACCCCCCGTGAAGTTGCATCATCGTTCATAGTGTAAATGCTGTGAGAAGATAAGCTTTTCAAAATAAAATTCTCCCTGTCTTTCCTTCCCAAGAACACCATGAACACCTACTGTCATGTGCAGTGCTTATGGACCCACCTGGAGCAGAGGACCCTCTCCGACAGACACCCTCCCCACCCCACCCCACCCCACCCCACCCCACCCCCAGGAACTCACTTGCTCCGAGTCATCGAGGAGAGGGTGTCTGGTTCCGTGTCTTAAATGGGTGGGCCAATGACACGTCATCTCCTAGTAAGCCATCGGGTTCACCGGTTCGGGTTCGGGTTCGGTGGCATGAAGTACATTTACGTCCTCCTTGAGTTTGACTTTGAAAGTCTTGGGGCCCTGAGTAGGCCGCCCCCAAACGTGCCTCCGTGGCATAGAGAAGTTTTGGAATTAGACTGACAACACCACGAGAGGGACGCTCTGACTCTCTTTTACTTCTCCCCTCTGAAATCAGGAAGAAAATCTCTCACGTGAAAGGGGAGGGGGGCGGGAGGTGTAGACACCATGACGAACTGAACCGCCCTCATGTCTCATGAAATGTTCACGAATCATCTAAGTAGGACTGCTCCTAACGAATAGAGGGCATAGATGTTAACGAGATAAGAATGTTTAAGGGGAACTCTCCCCCCAATGATTGTTTTCCATAGGCCGACTTCAAGACTTTCCAACATCTCTGGTCATCTCTAGGCTTAGAGGTTGGCTAAGTGCCATTGGCAGGGTGAAATCTCAGCGAGTGTCTACATCACCTCCACATAAGATAAAATACTGAAATGTTCATGGCTCCACAAGTCTAAGGGTCTCCCTGCTTTGGACCTCTTACGGAGGAGAGACTGAGCATGTTTGGTTCCATGCCTAGATAGATCTTGTGCTTTAGGGAAAGAGTGTACTCGGTAGGAGCCTAGACTTCTACAAAGTATTCCATATTCACACTGTTCACTGTGGTTGGCTTCCTTACTTTCACTGACTGACTGAAGAAAAAAAAAAAAAAAAAACAGACAGTGTCCAAGGACGAGGCATTCCAAAGAAGGAACGGAACGTGTGTGGTCCAAGCTACCTGATGTCGCCATCCTCATGGTAGGAAGAGGACTTTTTTGGGGGAGTGGGGAGGCAAAGTAGAAGATATGCAGATAATGTTTGGGGGAAGGAGAAAGAGATTTTAGTCCTAAAGGTGGTCACTTCTCAATGGAAAAGAAAGAAAACGAGGGACAGGCTAAAAATGGGCACAGACGATTGGAAAAGGTGTGTGAAGAAAATGGTCTTTGGAAAGGAATCGGATCCGTGGTCAGGACTGACTGGATAAGATGAGGATGGATTCAAAGACAGAAATGAGTTTTCGTATCAACGTGAAACAAGTGCAAAAATAGAATTTAGTTGTCTCTCTATGTTAAAAGGACAAGGTTTGGGTTTGGGTTTAGGGTTTGGGTTTTTCTTTCATCAGTCTGCTCTGTCCATCATGAGAGATTAGATTAGATTAGGAAAGGTTTCTTCCTTTATCTTTAAGGAGAGAAGGAAGGAAAGAAAGAAAGAGAGAGAGAGAGAGAGAGAGAGAGAGAGAGAAGGAAGGAAGGAAGGAAGGAAGGAAGGAAGGAAGAAAGGAAGGAAGGAAGGAAGGAAGGAAGGAAGGAAGGAAGGAAGGAAGGAAGGAAGGAAGGAAGGAAGGAAAAGGAAGCAAGAAAGAAAAGCTTATGCCTTGTCAAAAGTCATCACTTATTTTCTAGGTTGCCGTTATCAGGTCTCGGAGGACTCACATCAGCTTAGTCCTCTCGAGATTCAAAGAACCAGGTGTGGCTCGGAACTGAAGAAGAAGCTTCTCTCTCTGCCTAGCAAGTCTCTCCTTGGGATGTCGGTGACCTGGCTAGCGAAGCACTGTTTCACAGTGACCTATATCCGATTAAGTGCTTTACAACCTTTTGGATATTTTGGACACACTTGCCCCCCGGTTGAAGGACAGGTGAAGTCCTTTGGACTTAGAACGCACTTTGAGTTAGGATGCAGGAGGAGAGGGCCCTCGAAATAGCCCAAAAATGTGTTCTCTCTCCTGAGAAACGAGAGAGATGAAACTGAGTACGTTTCTTGGAGAGCTTCGATGACACGGGAAGCGTCGTCAAAGAGGAAGGAACAACGTGAAGTCTACTTTGGCTTGTGTCTGTACACCGATGTGTTCTAACTGTTCCAGACATGATGGGATGTTTCTTCCTGGAAGTCTTCTCTGCCCTGGCATAAAGGGTTGTCTGTCGTCGTCAAAATGGAGGCTCACACGAAAGGGACGGAACCCAGTATCAGGGAGGTGTTCTAACCGACGTTCACGCCAAGGCAGCAACAACAGCCTGTTGAAAGGTGGTGGGGGTGGCGGGGCACACGTGGATCGAGTCCATTCTGTCCTGTCAACAGCCGGTCGGGGCTATGGCAGACGGGAGACGGCGGCCCGGCCGGTTGGTTACTCCCTGGCCAACCTCCCCCCTCCCCCACCCCCACACTCCACCTTGCATTCCTTCACCCACCCATGGTGCCTTGAAGATGACCCCAATTGTACATAGACATTGGCGGGAAGATTTCTACAGTCTACCGGCAACGTCTGACCTGTCATGCTTGTAACCCTGGGGGGGGGGGGGGTGGGGGGTGGGAACTATTTTTCTCTCTGGAAAGAAAACCTCCTCTCTCTGGACCCTCTGAACCCCAGCCACTGGACTTCATTCCACTGCCACTTAGTAGGGGTCATCCAAACATTCTTGTGGCCGTAGGTATGTCTTCCGTGTGGGTTGAAGTCTTCCCTCACTCACTGCAAGCCTGATGTCCTCACCGTGGCACAGAGACTGTTAAAAAAACAAAATGTGTTTGCCACTTGGGGTCTACCTTCCACAGCCTCCCCTGTGATCAGATCACGGCACCCGCTTCGCTGGGCAAATCCTACAATCCTTCACAGAAGCTCTTGCAAACTTTTTGGAACCGTCACTCGTCCAGTCACGCTCGATCATCAGGCAAGGTCGGCAGAACCGATGGAAAGACTGGACTCCAAGTAGAACAAGGATGACTTACACGGGATTGAATGAACTGATGAACAGGATGATAATGTGTATGACTACTTGTGTAAAGTAGGACGGATTGGGGAAGCGGGGGATAACTTAGGGGGTTGGGATGACCATGTACACATGACTGTACATAAAATCGGTAATCAACAAGCAAGCGCCTCCTACTATATAGCACAGGAAACTCTACTCAATACTTTGTAATAAACCTATGAGAGAAAAGAATGTGAAAAAAAAAAAAACCCTACGTAAAATACCTTTATATATATATATATATATATATATATATATATATATATATATATATATACATATATACATATACACACACACACGTATGTAGGTATATGTATATACATGTATGTATGTATATATATGTATATGTATATATGGAGGGGGGGAGAGAGAGAGAGAGAGAGAGACAGAGAGAGACAGAGACAGAGGCAGAGACACTGAGACAGAGAGAGACAGAGAGAAAGAAGAGACAGAGAGACAGAGGGATTAGGACTGATTCTTAAATCTTTTGTTTTCCAGGTACAAGGAAAAACAAAAACAAACCAACAAAACCCAATTTTCTTTTTTCTTTTTTCTTTTTTTTTATTTTTAAAGATGGACCTCCATTTGGTAACTTATACCTCTGTCAGCAGGATGGAATCACTGATCTTTTTCTCCCTACCTTCCTTAATTCAGAAACTCTCAGTGAGGCTTCTTATTTCCTTGGCAACCGAGTTATTTGCATACGTTACTTGGAGGCCAAAATTATGTTTCCATAAAACGGGGATACTCACTTGTGGATATGAAGTTCTGGAGCTACTCGTTTCCCTTAGGGTGTTGTTCTTAACCTGAAAACTGGACTGCATCCCGAAGTTTTTTGAGTTCCCTCCAATATCTGGCTACGACTCTCCCCATGAACGTTTGCCATTTTCTCCCACCCTTTTGACTTGGCCTCACTGAGAACTAAAATGGCCCTTTGCCTGAAGCTCTGCAAACGGAAGCTAGAGAACTTGACGAAACGGCCACAACGGCTCCTATGGAAACAATCCTCGTGCCTGTTTCTTTGAGAGCCACTCCGAAATTTGAACCAAACACCCGACGACATCATCAGAGGTGTTGCAGACTTCTAAAGTTGCTTCGACCCTGACATCTAGAAATCTCCTTCACTCACTCACTCACTCACTCACTCACTCACACACACACACACACACACACACATCCCTACACACACGAGTCACCAGCTCAGCTTTAATATGTTCCAAGGAACTTTCAGAGGAGGGAACTCTTGGGCTCCAGAGTAGGCCGCCCCAAAATCTGCCTCCATGCTCTATTGATTATTTTGAATTCAAGTGACTTAAGAACCGGCCAGCACAAGAGGGACACACTGGCCCGCCTTTCTGTCCTCCTGCGGAGGAAGATCTCAAGTGAAGACATCTGCTTCCATGCATGTCCATGATTCTCAAATGGTGTAGTGGGGTTTCCTGGGTTAGGAAAAGGAGGGGACATCTTTTGCCTGGAAAAAAAGGCCTGTTTCTCACACAACCTCCTCCCATCCCTTACCTCTCTCCCTCCTTCCCTCCCTGCAGTTTGGAGGGGACAGCCTAAGGGTGGGGAAATTGGGGAAAGAAAAAAGACAAAGCCATTCATTAAAGAGAAGCTCGAGGCAAAGTCAAAGGCTCCGACTTGACCGGAGAGCTTTCTGCATTTGAATGGAGCGATTGAACGAGGCCCTGCCGAATGAATCGTCCGGACCTCCCCTCCCCTCCCCCGCTCCTGGCAAAGGTCAGTCCAGGGGACTTAGGAAGGAGCTCTGGAGAAGGAACGGGGGTGGGGGTGGGGGTGGGGGCGGGACCAACAGACAATAGCCGCTGCCTGCCTGCCTGCCTGCCTGCCTGCCGGGCTGAGGCCTGAGGCCTGAGGCCTGAGGCCTGAGGGTCACCACGCTGGCTCTTGCAACACAATCCCTTCCAGGAAACTGCTGTGATGACTGTTTGGCAGTGAAGGATCAACTCTGAACTCTCTTGGCCTATTTCTGCAAAAGGCCCGAGCCTCAGCTACGACAGATTCTCTGGGTTTCTTGGCACAGGGACTGACCCGCACCCTCCCGTCCTGTCAGATCCTCCTTTGTACACACGCCTCCACTCACTGGAAGGGTTCTTTGGCCTCGTCCAGAAAACGAACATACAAAAAGAAACCCACAAACAAGACTGAAATGATGTGTTGGTAGTTATGGGAAAGAAACCTGCTCCTCTCACACACCTGAGGGCAGGAAGCGAAGGCAGGTTCTCGGCCGGAGGGGGACGGGGTGAACCGAGGTCGGTCAGCGCCCCCCTCCCCCCGCTTCTCTCCCGGGTGACGTGGGCCCCCCTTCCCCGCCTCTCTCTGCGCCCCCCATCCCCACCCCGCCCTGGTTCTGATATTTCACTCGGGAAACTTCTCTAGGCCGGCCGAGATGCCAGCTTGCTGTCCTGCCGTTTCATGTCCATCTCTATCAGCCATGTCCAAAAGGCACGGGAAATCATGGACAGCAGATAGCGCACCCAGAGTTGTGTGTGTGTGTGTGTGTGTGTGTGTGTGTGTGTGTGTGTGTGTGTGTGTGTGTGTGTGTGTGTGTTTTGCTGGGGTTTCTGTCTGCGTGTGTGTTTGCTTTTGGTTTGGCTTTTTTTTTTTTTTTTCTTCGATAAACTCGCCCCATTTGGGAGTCGGGTGGAACACGGCGGGTGTCTCCTGGCCTGCCGCCCTAACAAACCCCAAAGAGACTCATTTTGGGGTCTCGGCCAGCCAGG
>NW_027136324.1:777500-782500 GCF_039906515.1 Pseudorca crassidens
TCTCTTCTCGTCTCTTCTTTTCTTTATTTTCCCTAACGAAAAGGTTCAGTTTGGGCCTCCAGTTCACTTTCCTCGCTGGGTTGCTTGTTTTCTGGAAGCTGAGTGGTGAGAGGCCTTGGTCTGTTTTGGATAGGCTCCCCTTACGGGATGTGCTTGGGCTTGTCCTAGGCCTTTATACGTCCACGTATACCTGTGCCACAAGCACACGCGATGCACGTACGTATACTATACGTGCACGCTTTTTCCTTTGTTTTGAAGGCCAGAGTAGTTGTACGGCTTGACTTCTTCGCTGGTATGGTTTGTCGTGGTCTCGGTGGGGCTACAGTCCGTTGTCGATACTTACCGCATTCCACACACACACACACACACACACGCACACGCACACGCACACGCACACGCACACGCTCGCACTCGGGGTGTTGCATTGAGTAGATGTGCCCGAACTCAGTTTCTTTAGTGGATGGCTATGGACTCCACCCTCGCCCCCCCTCCGCCCCCCCACCCGCCCGCATTCCCCCGAGCCCCGCCTCCCCCATCCCCCACCCCCACGCCCACCCCCGCCCGTGGACTGTGGTCAGTCCATTTTGAAATCCATGTTTTCTCGTGACCGCGGGTGCGTTTTCCCCACCCACGCACCCATGTGTTGTCTTTGGACTTTGTCGCCGTCCGGGCAGAGATAGTTGTTTGTTTCCGCTTGTATGTGTGGGGTCGGAGGGTATCCTTCCTTTCCTTTCTAGGTTCTGGGCTTTGCGTGTCTGCTTCCGACAGACCTCCACCGTTCGAGAGAGGATGAATTCCTGCGTTGTTCTCTGAGTGCTTGCCTGGTTTCGGTTTGCCAGTCCCCGCCTTCCCTCCCTCCCTCCCTCCCTCCCTCCCTCCCTCCGTCCGGGCAGCCGGGGATCTTGCTCGTGACCCTCTGGGCACCCCGTGCCGGCCGCCCCGGGCCCCGCCGGCGTCTCCGTGGGATTTGCCCCCGCCGAGGAGTCGCGTGGGGAGCGCGTTTCCTTCGAGGCGGCCTCCCGGCGACGTCTTCCCAGCTTCCCCGGCCACCCCCCCCCCCCCCCCCCCGTCTGCTGCCGGGGTCGCGCCGTGTCGTGCCGTCCCGGGAGCTAGCTCCGAGACGGACGCCTCGGGGCCGCGCCAGACGCCCGCCGGCTCGCCCCGGCGGGCCGAGCTCGGGCGTTTGGGCGGCCCGGCGCTGCTGCATCCTCGGTGGCCGGCCGGCGACAGGGAACCCGGCCCGGGGACGTTGGAGCCGTTGTCGGGAGCCACCTGGCGGCCGCTTTTATATTGTCCCTTGTCTCTGGAGCTTCGGCGACCTTCGTGAGGGCTGTGACTCGGCCGCCGGGCCCGAGGCAGAGTTCCGGGAGCCGGGCGACGCTGGCGGTGACTGTCCCGGTGGGGCCCAGGCGTGGGCGCCTCCTGCTGTCGCTTGAGATTGGGCGTGCAGGCCTATGAGGGTGTGACTGTCGCCGCGCTCTCGAGCCGGTCTGTGGGGCCGCCTGGCCTGGTCGACCAGCATCCGGCCGCGGGGACCGACCCGGCCACCCGACCCTCCTTCCTTCCTTCCCTCCCTCCCCCCCCCCCCACCGCCCGGTCCCCACAGCGCCCCGCTCCGGAGGTGGGGACCGGCCCGTGCCCGTGCCCGTGCGTTTAGGCCGGTGGAGGGCGCGACGGGCTCGTTGGCGGGCGCGCGTGGGTCCCGGTGGTCGGATTCTTTCTGACCGATGCTTTTCCGAGTCGGACTCCGGAGGTGGGGACCGGGCTGGGCCGCGAGGGGTGACCCGGAGAGAGAGGCCCGGGCCCGGGTGCGGTCCCTCGTGGGCTCCGGTCGCCTGGGAGGTGCCTCCGTGCGAAAATGTTTCCAAGTCCCCCTGGGTCCGGGGACGCGGACGGGCCGGGACCTGCTCGCGCGGGTGGCCGGGGAGGGCGCACCCGGCCCTTTAGCGGGCCCACGTGGGTCCCGGTCGGCGGACGCGACTTTTTCTCACCCTCCCCCGCCCCCTCCTCCACCGCGAGTCCCGGCCGGGGTGGGGGTGGCGGTGGGGACCGGCCCGAGTCGTACTGGGTGGCCCGGATAGGGCGGCCTGGGCCCGGGCGCGGTCCCTCGTGGGCCCCGCTCGTCAGAGGCGGCAGAGTGGGATAGTTCCTTTTCTGTAACCAAGTCTTCGCCCGGGGACTCGGAGGGACGGCGGTACGGTACCTGCTCGCGCGGGCGATCCGGGGAGGGCGACCCCGGCCCGCTCGCTGCCTCTGCCACGTTTTCCCGCCCCGCCCCGCTCCACTCTGCCGCCCCCCCCCCCCCCCCCCCCGCTCCTCGGGTCGACCAGATGGCCCCGAGAGAGCTCCGGGGCTGCTGTGGATGGGGAAGTGTTGGGGAGAGGTAGCCGGGCCGAGGTCCCGGGGAGCCCCCCCGAGGTTCGTGGATGGGCCCCGCTGCCGGGCGCCGTGATTTTTTTCGCCTGAAATGGGCCTTTTTTACCACCAGATAGGTGCTGACACGGTCTCCTCTGGCATCTCTCGCTGGGGGTTCTGGGACTCTGGACGCGCGCAGGGCGCTGGGCTTTGGACCGCCGTCCGGCGCCCGAACCGGCCCTTGCCACTTGAGCCGCCCGCTTGGGCCTGCGCGCCGGCTCTCGTGTGTGCGCCCGGCTGACCCGACCCGCGGTGCCGCCTCCGGTCTCTGGCTCACCCGAGGGCGGCGGGGCGAGGTGGTGCGTGGGTCTTCTACCCCATGTGACTCCCCTTCCCCGCCGCAGGCACCCGGTGGTGGCTGAGACGACCCCAACCCGCAGGCTCCGTGCCACGTGTCAGGCGTTCTCCTCGCGGGGTCGTCGGCCACTGTTGCCCGAGAAGGCAAGAGGGAGCGAAGGGGGGGGCTGGGTGCCGGCTGAGGCTGAAGCAGGCTCCTCCGGTGAGGGTCCTCGCCGTGCCCCTCCTCCCTCGGGGCCCTCGTGGCCCCTGGCTCTCTGGATTGACTGATCGATGTGGTGATGTCGCGCTCTCCTGGGCCGGGCCTTAAGTCGCGCCAGACGAGGGACGGACGTTCTTGGCGAACGGGACCGCTCTTCTCGTTCTGTCCGCGGGCCCCTCGCCTCTCTTGTCACGCCCTGCCGGCCTGCCGAGGGGTGTGTGGGAGGCAGGGGTGGTGGTCTCCGGCCCTGACCTGCGGTCTCCCGCCTCCTGCCTCATGGCGTGGGCGGGGCCGTGGTCCTCGGACGCAGCAGACGCTCTCGCTTCGCCTCCTTGGCGTGTGCCTCGCGGGCGGTCCTCCCCGCGTCGGTGGGGGCCGTCCCGCCGCTGCGCCGCGCGCCCGCTGCCGGCGCGTGAGCGTGACTTGCTCGGTCCTCTGTGGTGCCCCTGGAGCGCTCCAGGTCGTCCCTCAGGCGCGCGAGGCCGAGCGGTGGTGTCGTTCCCTTTTCCCAGCGTGCTCCTCGGGGTCTCCGCCGCGGTGGTGTGTCCCGTGAGTGGCTCTCTTGGGGGGGTCGAGACGGTAAAGGGCGCGGGGGCTTGCCTCTGTTTCTCTCCCTCGGTGGGGGACGGGGGCCTGCCACCTCGTCGCCATCGTCCTCCCACGGTGTGCCGTGGGGGGGACTGACTTCGTGGCCGGGCCGACGCCGCGTGTGCCGCCGCCCCCCACTTGCGTGTGTGTGGGGAGTCGCACACGGGCGTGGGTGCGATCGCGTTGGGCCGGGGCCTGTGAGAAGGGGGCGTCTGTCGCGCTTCTCGGGCGTGCTCCCCCCTTCCGGAGCCCGGTGGACGAGCCTGGGGGGCGGCAGAGGTTGTGCCCCCGAGGCTGTGGCCGCGAACGCTCCAGTGGGCCGTGTGCTTACCCATACCGCAGACCCCCCCCACCCCTCCCACGGCCAGTCGTGGACTTGGTGGCTCGTGGAGCGCCTCCGTGGGCCCGAAGGGCAGAGACGATGGGTGGGGGATGACGCACCCTCGGTGAGAAAGCCTTCTCTAGCGATCCGAGAGGGAGCCTTGGGGTACCGGACCCCCCAGCCGCTGCCCCTCCCAAGCGTGCAGTGGGCCACGGTGGCCACTGCCAGAGCCACGTGGGTGGCAGAGGCCCTCGCCCTCGCGGGGAGGGCTTGCGCCGGCCCCGCGGTGGGGCCGAGTGCCGCTCTTTGCCTACCGCGGCCCGCGCCTCCCCCCTCTGAGTCGGGGGAGGGTCCCGCCAGGCCGGCGTCCGGCGCGGGGCCGTGTGTGCGCGTGTGTGTGCGCGTGCGGTGACCCGCGCGGTGGCGAGCCCGAGGTGGGGTTCGGGGACGCACGGACGTCCCGACTCCCCAGTCCCGCAGCCGCGAGGAGCCCGTCGCGCCTGCCCTCGCCGCGAGTCGCGGCCGGGGGCGGTGTGTGGGCACGGTGCGGGTCGCCTCGCTCGGGAGCGTTTCCCTGGGGCGCGAGCCCCGGGGGTCGGACTCAGATGAAGGCGGATGTGGCGAGGACGGAGGAGGTTGAGTTTGGGCGGACGGGTCCCTCCGTGTCACGCGGGGGGAAACCGTCGCACACGGGCCCCGGCGGCGGGGCCGGGTCGTGGGAGACCCCCAGGGTGGCCGGGGCCGGCCGGCGTCCCAGGCGTCGTGGGACCGCCCTCGTGTGTGTGGCGGTGGGACCCCGCGCTTGTTTCCCTGGCGGGCCCGGTCGTGCCTCGGCCCTTCCTGTCCCTGGGCGGGCGCCCCTGCGCCCCTGCCCCGCGGCCCTCGCCGCTGTGTGTGTGCGTGCCGCCCCCTCCCCGTGGCCGCCGGCCCTCCCCGGCCCCCAGCCCTCCGTGCCCCTTTCCCCGTCTGGGATCGAGCCGGCCTCGCCCACGTGAGGCTGTCGCCCGCCCCGGCCGCCGCGGCGGGCGGCGTCCCCGGGTGGAGTGCTCACGGTCCCTGAGGCGGGGGAGTCGGGCGCGGCGGCGGAGGCGTGTGTGGCGGGGCACGTGGGGCGGCCGGTGTGCGCGCGGGAGAGTGTTGTTGTCGCGGGGCTGGCCGCGGCTCGTGGGTGTTTGG